>NW_023270469.1:9141088-9405196 GCF_011800145.1 Mirounga leonina
AAACAGGACAGCCATGATTGTTCTCCGGTAGGGAAGCTAACTAGCCTTTGGAGCTTATCCTCATTACTGCATCAGCACACTGGTCCTGAGCAATCCTTCCCAAGTGTTACTGTCACATGCACCGGTATTTCAAGTTAAATTTGCCAGGAAGGGCCCTGTGGCCCGTTGAGGTAGACCCCTCTCTCTTGCAGGAAACCACACCGCATCATATCAAACACACTGAAATGATCCCAGTGTCCACACTAAATATGATGGAGATATGACATGAGGGCTGAGAGGCAGTTGACTAGTGGCATAACATTAGGTGCTGCAGATATTTAATTTTACATTGACTGATTTTGACTTGGCAATCTTCTCTCCATAATTCAGAGCCAATAATATTTTCACAGGCCTCTGAAATTCGTGGGGGTCCCTGACAAGCTCTTGCATCTTAATAAGCCACATGCCTATTGTACCTCGTGGGCAAACCAGCCCTAATCCCTGGCACCAAAAGATACAGAGGAGAAGTGATGGAGGCTATAGAAATGCAATGAAACATCTGGAAATAAAATGTACGGCTCCTGACCAAAACAAACATACTTAAACCATCTTCCTCTCTCTATCTTAAAGAGGGCCCCTGTATCCTCCTTCTGTGCACACAGCCAAGAAAGGAAAAACAATGCCCTAGACCCTCCTTCCATGCCATCTGAATGCCTGCAGTCCCATACTGAGGTCAAGGACAAGAGTTCACACTCCAAGAGCCTTTGGATGGCTTCAGGAGCAAGGCCCAGCTAGATCTCAGCCCTTAGGACCAACAAAAACACTGAAAACAATTCTCAGGAGCCACAAATGCTTGCAAGGATAAGTTTGCAACTTTTAAAACTCCAGAAATCCGGACTCAGAAACAAAAGGGAAGGGGGCACACACTGTGAGTATCCTTCATTTACAGACTCGCTGGGCTTGGTATTCTTACAACTATTTATGTTGTGCATGTTTTAAACCAATTTAATATAGTTTGTTAAATATGGCATTTAGGCTATTCTATTTTTTCATGCAATATTATTTTATGAAACATTTATTTAATGCATTTCATATTTTACCACTTTACATTTTAACTGGTTAATGAAAGAAACTTTTCATCCAACCTGCATTATCCCATTCACGTTTCCCAGTTCTTCTGTGGCCCATTTGCCACCAGTTGGATGGTTTTGAGAAGTGGGGAACTCTATTCATTTCGTCAGGTCACGGACAGATAGACAAAAACAAAAACAGAGTCTTCACATTAGTCCTGCACAAAAATGATCAGTGGACATAATTAAGCAGCGATGTGCACCACTGTGGACATTTAAAGACAATCCTTCCAACTGTCTTTTCTCCCCAATAAGCCCTGCTCACTCAAGTGTTCAGGTACTCAGTTACATTCAACACAGACTAATTCACTTATCCTCAACAAGTGGGCTATTGATTTTTGCCTCTTTAAAGAACAGCTTGGGGCTTTCTAAACGACAATAGCGTCCCCTATTCAAAAAAAATCCTGCCATTCTGGGAAATGCCCTTTCACTCCGCATGGCCAGGCGCACTGCACGTTTGCCTGGACCTGTTCCCATATCCACCTCGGAGTCACGAATTCTCATGGTTCCCTTTCACCTTGCTCCAGCAGAACCTGGCACATGTCTTGCCTTTTTAAGCTGGGAGGTCAACAGGATCTGCTTTTGTTCAGTACAGGCTGCTATGAAGGGCACAAGAAATTCCCCGACATAGCAGGACAAGGCATTGCACCCTTATTTTGTGTGTCTGTCTGTCTTTTGTGGTAAATGAGTGGTGAAAAACACATAGCCTCACATTCAGGTTTTCCAAAAGGTAGAAAAGAGTAAATCCCAAGTAACTATGTGCCATTTTCATATTTATGGTGAATACCATCCTTTACATAAAAATAAAGAAAAAAAATTGGTAAAAAATTTGACACAAAACTTTAAATGCACCAAACTGTTTACTTGAATTAAAAAAGAGGAGACTGGGGCGCCTGGGTGGCTCAGATGGTTAAGCGTCTGCCTTCAGCTCAGGTCATGATCCCGGGGTCCTGGGATCGAGTCCCGCATCGGGCTCCCTGCTAGGCGGGGAGCCTGCTTCTCCCTCTGCCTCTGCCTCTCTCTCTCTCTCTCTCTGACTCTCATGAATAAATAAATAAAAAACATTAAAAAAAAAAAAGAGGAGACTACAAAAAAAGCCAATTTTGGTTGAAAAGAATGATCTGTTTTTAATGCTAATGATGTTAGATTTGAATAATAGCCCAGTGGTAAATCGTGAATTCCTTAAAGAACCCATGATGACTGCTTGTGGACTACTACTTTGAGAGCCATAAATTCTAAATGTAAAGTGAACAATGTCCTTAATCATTTTTTTTGGTGGGGGGAGGGGTCAAATACCCCTCCAAATAGACTGCGTCTCTGAACTAGGATATATTTGGACAATACGGCATTTGAGTAGCTGCGGTAGGAGGAAAGAAAGCTGCCCGTCCAATTCAGATGCTGAGTCTATTACAAAAGTTCCTGTTTCAGCTTCATCCTCCACTCGGAGGCATCTGAACTTGCATGTGGGTTAGGGGATCGAATATGGGTGCTGGAAGAAGACACACGCACACATACACACACACACTCCACCAGAAGGAGCGTTCAATTTAACCAATGAGTGCCTCAACCTTGTTGCATCAGGACCTCTTCCTGTGTCTTTGATGAGGAGCAAAGATAGTTGCTTATGTGCATCAGTTGTAAACACTCAAGAATGCTTCGAAGGACAGAACTGTGCCTCCAGGCACAAGTGGCCGGAGTTGTAATTCTGGATAGTGCTGAGTCTCTAAATAATGAAATTTAAAATTTGGGGTTCTTAATGAGGTTGCTCTAAAAAGGATGGGCATTGGATTTTGAAACTCCAGCAGTTTCGGGTCATTGGGCAGCACAATGGTAATAGAAAACTGGCTATCCCTTTTTTACAAAGACCAAGGGAAAGAGGGGGAAAAAAAGGCTGCCTGGAGTGGCCTTGCCTCCCCTTGGCTGAGGATGGAAAAGCAAGGACTCCCTTGACAAGAGCTCTGCCTTTGTGTTCTGCACCTGGAGAATTTTTTCTTCTTCTTCTTAGGGCTAAGAAGTCAAATCACCAAGTATTGATTACTTACAGCCTGCGCGAGGACAGCACACCTTGAGGGAGACAGAAGAAGCAGGAGTCTGGAGATACAAGGCTAACATTTACAAAAATAGTTGGGGGGGGGGAAGGATGGAGTATCAAGTGTCATCAAGTGGCAATATTAGATGATACAGATAGCTCAGACATTCCTAGAATTTTAGAGTTAAGTTCTAGTAAAATTAAAAGGAAAGAAAGAAAGAAAGAAAGAAAGAAAGAAAGAAAGAAAGAAAGAAAGAAAGAAAGAAAGAAAGAAAGAAAGGAGGGAGGGAGGGAGGGAGGGAGGGAGGAAGGAAGGAAGGAAGGAAGGAAGAAAGAAAAAAGGGACTGCTGACGTAAAATTCTCAACTTTCCATTTTGCCAGTTAAAGACGTTAAAAAGAAAACAAAGAGAAAGGCCATTAAAAAAAGGGGGAAAGGAAGGAAAACCAAAAAAAAGAAGGAAGGAAAAAGTAACTTCCATTTTCTGTCATCTTTTTTTAAAGAAAAAGACACTTAACATTAAAAAAAGTGTGAGTAATAGATACAATTCTAAAATAAATGACAGTTTAAAAAACAGATACGATGGGCTTCTGAGAAATTCACTACTTTGTCTATATTTTTCTCTTTCAAACAGCCTGCTGAGAATTTTGTCACAGATGGGCTTCAGGGATCTGACACATGATGACTGTCTTCCGCTCATCCTTGTACCATATCTCGGCGCCATCTTGGCACACACGAGCTCCATGAATATTTGCCGAATAAATGAGGGGTCGTATTTATAAATGAACATCTGCTGAGGAAAGCATTCATATGGGTGAGGAGTCGGGGATAAAAGGACAGGATGGCAGACCACGCAATGTGTCGGCGTGGTGGGGAAAATAAGGAAGGGTATCCCCAGGAGTTAGAACAGCTGGAGCACATGGGAGGCTGGTATATTGGACCCACACAGCTGCAGAAGAGCTCCTCAATGGTGGTCAGCATATTCCGAATGCAGGTTCTGAATTTTGAGGTTGTCCCCAGAGATTCAGATAGGAGGAGAGTGGTCACTTGGTATCTCCGTCCCAACCCCGTTAGGTCCAAGCAGTTAAGCAACAAAGTGGTGTTAAGAGAAAAAATTCATGATACTCTTTAAGAACAGTAAGGCCGAGGGGAAAGATGGAGGAGTAGGGGACCCTATTTCAACTGGTCCCCGGAATTGAGCTGGATATCTACCAGACCACTCTGAGCACCCATGAAACCAGCCTGAGATGTAAGAAGATCTGGATCTCTACAAACAGAACATTGCAGGCAGTTGGTTCTGAGGTATGAAGCGGAGAGCCGTGATCCTGCGGGCAGATATCGGAGGATAAACGGCGGCAGGGGGGTGCCTGGACGTGGGGATCCTACACCGCCGGTGAGTGACAACCTCGCGTGCTGCGGACGGGGCGCAGACTCGCAGACCGTTAGCACCGGGCAAGAACTTTAGGGCAGCCTCCGGGGTGGAAAACCAGACCAGCGGGGTGGCACGCACGCCAACTGCAGGCCCCTCCCCGGACAGAAACCCGGTGCGCCGGGGTCGTGCCGGTGAACTGCAACCCCCGGCGGGGGGAAACCCCAAGCAGCAGAGTTGCGCGTGCGCAAATTGGGAGCAGCTGGCGGTTTTAGAAGCACAAAGGGCAGAGACGTGCCCCGACCTGGAGGCAAGACTGGGAGCGCTGCGGAGGGGCGCACAACCCAGGACGCTGCAGTTTATAGCAGCACGGACAGAAACGGGGACAGTGTGGCCTGGAGAGCTCACTGAAGAACAGACTGAGGTCTCTGTGCTCTGAGGCAGAGGGTTGGAAACGGTCTCTCCTGCTCTGACTTGCGCAAGAGACGTGGAAAGCCGCCAGGGAAAGGCGCCAGAGAAAAAAGCCCCCAAGACTGAGTCCCACTGAGCCCATCCCCCGCCAAAGAGGCGCAGGGCAACTCCGCCCAAACAGGGTTGCATGATAACAGCGCGGCAGGCCCCTCCCGCAGAAGACAGGCTGGGAAAACAAGAGGCAACCCTAAGGTCCCAAGAAAACAGGTGCATCTTGCTTGGGTTCTGGTCAATAATTTCGACTCTATACATTCCCTCAAACACCCATCAACAGAATGACTAGGAGGAGGAGCCCCCAAAACAGAAAAGACTCAGAGATTATGACTTATGCTGCAGATTTACAAATGGATGCAGATATAACCAAGATGTCAGAGATGGAATTCAGGCTAGCAATTGTGAAGACAACGGCTAGAATGGAGAAATCAATTAATGGCAACATAGAGTCTCTAAGGGCAGAAATAAAAGGGGAATTGGCAGAACTTAAAAATGGTATCAATGAGATCCAATCCAATCTAGATAATCTAACAGCTAGGGTAACTGAGACAGAAGAGAGAATAAGCGATCTGGAAGACAGTATAATAGATAAGAAGGGAAAAGAGGAGGCCAGGGGAAAACAACTCAGAATCCATGAAAATAGAATCAGAGAAATAAGTGACACCAGGAGGCGTTCCAATGTCAGAATCATTGGAATCCCAGAGGGAGTAGAGAGAGAGAGAGGGCTAGAAGATGTATTTGAGCAAATCGTAGCTGAGAACTTCCCTAATCTGGGGAATGAAAGAAACATTCCAGTCCTAGAGGCAGAGAGGACCCCTCCTAAGATCAAGGAAAACAGGCCAACACCCCAGCATGTAATAGTAAAACCTGCAAATCTTAAAACCAAGGAAACCATCCTAAGGGCAGTTGGGGGAAGAGATTCCTTATGTACAGAGGGAGGAACATCAGAATAACGTCAGACCTATCCACAGAGACCTGGCAAGCCAGAAAGGCCTGGCAAGACAGATTCAGAGTACTAAATGAGAAGAACATGCAGCCAAGAATACTTTATCCGGCAAGGCTTTCATTTAGAATGGATGGAGAGATGCAGAGCTTCCACGACCGGCAGAAGCTGAAAGAATATGTGACCACTAAGCCGGCCCTGTAAGAAATATTAAGGGGGGGGTTCTATAAAAGGAGAAAGACCCCAAGAGTGATCTACAACAGAAATTTACAGGGACAATCTATAAAAACAACGTCTTCACAGGCAACATGATGACAATTAATTCATATCTTTCAATAATCACTCTCAACGTGAATGGCCTAAACGCTCCCATAAAACGTCACAGGGTTGCAGACTGGATAAAAAGACAGGACCCATCCATATGCTGTCTACAAGAGACTCATTTTGAACCTAAAGATACATCCAGACTGAAAGTGAAGGGATGGAGATCCATCTTCCATGCCAGCGGACCTCAAAAGAAAGCTGGGGTAGCAATTCTTATATCAGACAAATTAGATTTTAAACTAAAGTCTGGAATAAGAGACACAGAAGGACACTCTATCATTCTTAAAGGGTCTATCCAACAAGAAGATCTAACAATTGTAAATATCTATTCCCCCAACATGGGAGCAGCTATATACATAAGCCAACTGTTAACCAAAATAAAGAGTCATATTGATAACAATACGTTAATTGTAGGAGACCTCAATACTCCACTCTCAGCAATGGACAGATCATCTAAGCAGAAAATCAACAAGGAAACAAGAGCTTTGAATGATACATTGGACCAGATGGACCTCATAGATATTTACAGAACATTCCACCCTAAAACAACAGAGTACTCATTCTTCTTGAGCACACATGGAACTTTCTCCAGAATAGACCATATACTGGGTCACAAATCAGGTCTCAACCGATACCAAAAGACTGAGATTATTCCCTGCATATTCTCAGACCACAGTGCTCTAAAACTGGAACTTAATCACAAGAAAAAATTTGGCAGAAATTCAAACACTTGGAAGCTAAAGACCACTCTGCTCAAGAATGTTTGGGTCAACCAAGAAATCAAAGAAGAACTTAAACAATTCATGGAAATCAATGAGAACGAAAACACATCGGTCCAAAACCGATGGGATACTGCAAAGGCGGTCCTAAGGGGGAAACACATAGCCATCCAAGCCTCACTCAAAAAAATAGAAAAATCCCGAATTCACCAACTAACTCTACACCTTAAAGAACTAGAGAAAAAGCAACAAACGACGCCTAAGCCATGCATTAGAAGAGAAATAATTAAAATTAGAGCAGAAATCAATGAATTAGAAACCAGAAACACAGTAGATCAGATCAACGAAACTAGAAGTTGGTTCTTTGAAAGAATTAATAAGATTGATAAACCACTGGCCAGACTTATCCAAAAGAGAGAAAGGACCCAAATTAATAAAATTATGAATGAAAGGGGAGAGATCACGACTAACACCAAGGAAATAGAAACAATTATTAGAAATTATTATCAACAACTATATGCCAATAAACTGAGCAATCTGGATGAAATGGAGGCCTTCCTGGAAACCTATAAGCTGCCAACACTGAAACAGGAAGAAATTGACAACCTGAATAGACCAATAACCAGTAACGAGATTGAAGCAGTGATCAAAAACCTCCCAAAAACGAGAGTCCAGGGCCTGATGGATTCCCTGGGGAATTCTACCAAACATTCAAAGAAGAAATAATACCTATTCTCCTGAAGCTGTTTCAAAAAATAGAAACAGAAGGAAAACTTCCAAACTCATTCTATGAGGCCAGCATTACCTTAATCCCCAAACCAGGCAAAGACCCCATCAAAAAGGAGAATTTCAGACCGATATCCCTGATAAATATGGATTCCAAAATCCTCAACAAAATCCTAGCTAATAGGATCCAACAATACGTTAAAAGGATCATCCACCACGACCAAGTGGGATTTATCCCTGGGATGCAAGGGTGGTTCAACATTTGCAAATCAATCAATGTGATAGAACACATTAATAAGAGGAGGGAGAAAAACCATATGGTCCTCTCAATTGATGCAGAAAAAGCATTTGACAAAAGAAGAATAAACATTGTTAAAATGTCTATGCTACCCAGAGCAATCTATACCTTCAATGCCATCCCAATCAAAATTCCAATGACATTTTTCAAAGTGCTGGAACAAACAATCCTAAAATTTGTATGGAATCAGAAAAGACCCCGAATCACCAAGGAAATGTTGAAAAAGAAAAACAAAGCTGGGGGCATCACGTTGCCCGATTTCAAGCTATATTACAAATCTGTGATCACCAAGACAGCATGGTACTGGCACAAAAACAGACATACAGACCAATGGAACAGAATAGAGAACCCAGATATGGACCCTCAACTCCATGGTCAAATAATCTTTGACAAAGCAGGAAAATACATGCAATGGAAAAAAGTCTCTTCAATAAATGGTGCTGGGAAAATTGGACAGCCACATGCAGAAGACTGAAACTCGACCATTCTCTAACACCACTCACAAAGATAAACTCAAAGTGGATGAAAGACCTCAATGTGAGACAGGAATCCATCAAAGTCCTAGAGGAGAACATAGGCAGTAACCTCTTTGACATCGGCCACAGCAACTTCTTTCAAGATACATCTCCAAAAGCTAGTGAAACAAAAGCAAAAATGAACTTTTGGGACTTCATCAAGATAAAAAGCTTCTGCACAGCAAAGGAAACAGTCAACAAAACAAAGAGGCAACCCACAGAATGGGAGAAGATATTTGCAAATGACACTACAGATAAAGGGCTGGTATCCAAAATCTATAAAGAACTTCTCAAACTCAACACCCAAAAAACAAATCATCAAGTCAAAAAGTGGGCAGAAGAGATGAACAGACACTTCTCTGAAGAAGACATACAAATAGCTAACAGACACATGAAAAAATGTTCATCATCATTAGCCATCAGGGAAATCCAAATCAAAACCACACTGAGATACCACCTTACACCAGTGAGAATGGCCAAAATGGACAGGGCAAGAAACAACAAATGTTGGAGAGGTTGTGGAGAAAGGGGAACCCTCTTACACTCTTGGTGGGAATGCAAGTTGGTACAGCCACTTTGGAAAACAGTGTGGAGGTTCCTCAAAAATTTAAAAATAGAGCTACCCTATGACCCAGCAATTGCACTACTGGGTATTTACCCCAAAGACACAGATGTAGTGAAAAGAAGGGCCATATGCACCCCAATGTTCATAGCAGCAATGTCCGCAATAGCCAAACTGTGGAAAGAGCCGAGATGCCCTTCAACAGATGAATGGATAAAGAAGATGTGGTCCATATATACAATGGAATATTACTCAGTCATCAGAAAAGATGAATACCCAACTTTTACATCAACATGGATGGGACTGGAGGAGATTATGCTAAGCGAAATAAGTCAAGCAGAGAAAGTCAATGATCATATGATTTCACTTGTTTGTGGAACATAAGGAATAACATGGAGGACATTAGGAGAAGGAAGGGAAAAATGGGGGGGGGTTGGAGGGAGAGATGAACCATGAGAGACTATGGACCTGAGAAACAAAGAGGGTTCTAGAGGGGAGGGGCGAGGGGGGATTGGTTAGCCCGGTGATGGGTATTAAGGAGGGCACGTACTTCAGGGAGCACTGGGTGTTATACGAAAACAATGGATCGTGGATCACTACATCAAAAACTAATGATGTATTGTATGGTGACTAACATAATATAATAAAATTAAAAACTACAAAAAAAAAAAAAGAACAGTAAGGCAAACTTAGTTCAGAGGGACGACCTCATCTGTGTGGGGACTGCTGCAATGTGGTTTTGTAGCAGGAAAGAGACACTGGACTCAACACCGAATACAATAAGGCAAAGCGAGGATTTCAGGATTTCGCGGTTCAGGAGCAAGGCAGGGGTGGTGGCAAGGGTCAGTGGAAAACTACTAAGAGAGCAGGGCAATTCTTGCTAATTCTTGACCTCACAGGATTCCTGCTGGAGGCAGGCCAGGGTGATCAGATAGTGTCTGGGGGACGGGGTGGGGGTGGGGTTGAGGAAGACGACCAGATATTGAGCTTGAGCATGGGGGATTCTTGCTAAAACGGGGCCATGCCAAGAAAGGACATGGAAGACAAGGCCTCGCTGGGAAGAGGATTCCAAGGAGCCTGACTGAGGCTTGGTCAAGCTGAGGCCCTTCGTCAGTGATCTCTTTCAACTTCATCTCAGAAGTTCTTTTTGTGTGTGTGTTTGGTTTTAATACGTAAGGTTTCCTGTGCTCACTCACTGGGCACTATTTCCTGACCATCACAGTGGGATCTCTGTGATGCAGGTGAGGCTGGGATGAAGGCAGGCCTTGGGGTCAGAGAGGCCTGAGCAGTGACTTAAACTCTGAGCTTCAGAAGCCTCATCTGTGTGACGCAAATAACATGGCTCAGAGAAGACGATGGACATAAAATGCACAGCATGAAGCCTGGTCCTGGAGGGGGACGTGATGTATAGCAACTGAAAAAGGAAAAAGAAAAACCCTCATTCCATTTGTTGCTCCACCTCAACCGCATTCAGCATCTCCAAAAATGTGCTGGAGGCTGGAGAGGCAAAGAATATTAAGTCTGGATGAATTCAAGAACACAGGAAGGTTCTAACCATGGAGATGGGGAAAGGAATGAAGATGAATCCCGCAGTGACAAGTGGAGAGTATTACAGACCAGATAGCAGAGATTCGGGCCCCAGAATTAACATCCACCGCGCTATGTGACTTGTGGGAAAGCGCTCAGCCTCTCTCAACCTCAGTCTTCACATCCGTGAAATGGAGGTAACAACAGCATCTACCCCTAATGGGCTTGAATGAGGATCCTACAAGAGAAGAAACCCTGTAAACCACTTTTTGCAGTGGCCAGCATAAAGTGTTCATTAAAACAACAAAACAAAACAAAACAAAAACTATGCTTTGTCATTATTATCACTATCACGACAATGATCAGAACAGAATTCTGTTTGTGAAATGTGGCAGGAAGGATATGGCCTCTTTAGAGCTCATTTTATCTTTTGCGTGCAAGAGAGTGATGCCATTAGCACAATGCCTTCCGCTGTGGAACCAATAAGATCTAACCAGAAGGGAACTTGAGGGTAAAATATGAATGGGAAAATACTAAGGAAACAGGTAACTCCCACAGTCCTCTAAGCTCTGACAAAAGACTGATTCTGTTAGTGTGATTAGTTCAAAACAGTGTATTAAGCCCAATGGAATCATTTTAAAATAAGACTCTAATTTCGGGAACCTAAGGAAGCCTGCATTTTAATAAGATATTTCATTGTATCCCAAATACAAAACCATTGTTTGCCTGACTCTATAATTTATTGTTAGACAGACACTGCGCTATTACTATAGCAAAATGAAACATGCAATGATTCCGCTAATAAAACAATTGGATCATAAGGCAAAGCACAGCTCGGCGGTTTGCACAGAGTGGAATACCTCTGGGTAGAGATCTGCATAGTCTAATAATCCCAGTTGAAATTTCACCTTTCTCTACTCTTCCACGGAAAAAATCATTGAAATAGCCTGCTAACAATACCATTACTGTCTCCCTAACTTAATCATTTGTTCCTTCCAAAGAAAAGACCGCCGCTGATTATGAATATTCAACTCCACAATTTCCATCAATTAATATACTACCGTGTTCTTATTATGGTATTAAAAGCTTCTTGATTTACATTAGAAAGTATATATTTTACGCCACGGGTAAAGCTATTTCTTCCCCTTTAACGGAAAGTGCTTATATAAAAAGAACTTACAATTTGGAAAATGGATGAGGGGGTGTGGATAATCGTTTGAAATAATACATTCTATTCTCGTTCCTGGTTTTTCTCCTCTCTGCTGGGGAATTCCTATTCCCTGGTCAAGGAGGGCAGGACAGCTCCCCTTGATCACCTTTGTCCTTTAACCTTCTACCTGAGAAGAGACATGCTAAGCTGAGCTGGTGTTGCTCCCTGGGGGCTGCTTCCATCTGTCCATGGAAAGCAGAGCTTATAACTCACCTTTCACAAAAACCCAAAGAGTCAATGAGAGGCCCAGGCTCTTCCGGGAGAATAAAATGAAGCAGGTAGCAAAGAAGAAGAAAGGGATCTTG
The DNA here is from genome assembly GCF_011800145.1 of Mirounga leonina. Taxonomy (NCBI): domain Eukaryota; kingdom Metazoa; phylum Chordata; class Mammalia; order Carnivora; family Phocidae; genus Mirounga; species Mirounga leonina. The sequence goes on from NW_023270469.1 coordinate 9,153,189, forward strand.
GTGATAGAGAAAGAGTTCTGTTTGAGTCTAGAGAGAGGCCAACTTGGATCTGCCTCTCCATCCTTGCTATGTAGGGAACCACTTGACGCAGGCTCCCCCATCTCTGGAGTTCCGGGCGCCTTATGTGTAGAAGCAGGGTTTTCATGTCCAATCCCGAAATACTCTGGAAACCCAATGAGGGTGCGTGTAGGCAATGCTTCTCATGGTGTCGGATGGGTCGTAGAGGCTCTGGAAGGAAAGGTAGTACTCTGCCCTCTTCCCAAACTGTCCAAAGCCACAGATGCCCCTGCAAGGACTGAGATGGCCATGGGGGTTGGCTTGCAGGCTCCTCCCAGCCACCTTGGGAAGAGGTGTCTAGACCCAAATCATCCCTACGATGATCGCTGAATCCGTTCTACACCTCTGGTTCAGAGAACTGAACGCTATCAAGGTGGCTGTTCAGATAAGTCGAGTTCTAGAACTCTCTCCATGGCCTGTGTTCAGAGCTCATGTTTATAATGCCCCATTGTCCTGTTGTAATTTTAGGGTGTTTTCATCAGCTACAGAGGTTTATCAACAAATCTGGAGGATTCTAGCCTCAGAGCTGCACTAGCTACTTCACCTCTCTGGATGTCGTGCCATAAAACAAGGAGGTTGGCTCTGAGGGGAAGTCACATCTGGCATCCTGCACCCAGTGTCCATTCCTCAGGCACAGAGGATTAACCCGTGCATGGAGGGTTAAAAAAAAAAAAAAAAGTGAACTGGTTGCCAACATTAAAAAATGGGGAGACCCCATGTAAAATCCCCAAGTCCCCATTTCTCTTTAAAAACCACCTCAGCAACACAGGGCTAAAGACTGTTACTCTTATATTCGAGTCTCCACTTGGCCCCCTTCTCTTATCCACATGAACCTACAGGGGACCCGCACAGCACCTCTGAGTCCTAAAAATGCTACAGTTCAGCCACTATCACGTAGACAGCAGCTGTCCTTTTCGAAGACAGACCCATCCCAGAGCATGTCTGCAAGACCCAGAGAGGGGGTCACCTTATAAAGACTCTCTTCAGCATCCCTGGGTCATGTGGGGCAACACTTCTGTCCCCCCCTCCCCATGGCCTGCACACTCCACTTGCCAAACCTAAGGTGTCCAGGGATGTGCCCTGGCACACCTAGTTCTTCAGGTGCTGCTCTGAGACTGGGGACGAAATGATGATTGACAGGGTTGGGTTTTGCTGTATTTCTCATAAAACTGTGTCAGTAACGACTAAATGGCAAGGACTCAAAAAGAGATGGAGGTACTCCCCCCTCCCGAGGCTGTGTCTACACACGACCAGAGCTGTCCATGGGGCCAGCTTAGTCAAAAACACCAGTCACAGGGGCTCTGTGACTGAACTGACAGGCTGATTCCCCCAGCCATGGAAGGCAGCCTTGGGCTATGGCTGGGAGCAGGGCAGCCGGCCCTTTGGTTTCTTTCCCATTTAAAGCACTTTGCAGAGTCTCCCGCTCAAGGCAGAGATTCCGTTCAATGTCTGTGGATTGACTGATTAATTTAAAGCCCCTGAGAGATCCCGTAGGTTCACAGATAAGGCTAGACGAGCTGAGAATCGTCCTGTCTTCCTCAAAAGGAAAATGTTCAGGCAGCAGCTCCCTAACTGGAGATGATTTACGTTTCTGTCTTGATGTCAGACCTGGAGGAGTGGATGAGAGCTTCCATCAGCAACCACTGTCCAGTCCCAGCAGCTACAGGGTCCAGGTTCTTACCTGACACGTTCGAGACATGGGCCTGCTTCTGTAGCCACAAAGTGGGGTTTGGTTTAGATGTAGTGGGCTAAGTAAGTTTTGGCCTCCATGCTGACTCTAAGCAAGTCACTGGAACTCCCCAGGCGTTAGCTTCCCCAAAGAGAAATGGGGATTTGAGTGAACTACTGATGTCAAGGGCTAACCACAACATCAGGCACGGAAGAGACGCTTGCTCAAAGGTACGTTTCTTATGAAGGAAACGGTGACCACATCAGTTATGAGCTCACGAAAGAGAAGCTAAGACTCCACGGGCCACTCAAACTCCGATGAAAGTGCCCTTTGGTGGTGCTTCACAGCCACTCGGATATTCGTGCCTTTTGCATTTTAGTGGAGAGGTGCCCCGCATCATCTAGCACGGTCATTCCGAAAGATTCCTTTCAAAATGTGTGCTGCCGATCGCCATGAAACACACCAAACCAGGAGACATTTGGGGTCTCGGACACTATCTACTCAAGAGCTAGCCTGGTTAAGGCATCCTCAAAATGTCTCCCCCAAGGAAGTTCTCTCACACTGGAGAGAGATCTCTGGCTACTTACTGAATTGTATCAGAGCAAAATGACCAAAATGCACAGGGGTTGGAGAGGGACAGGGGGTGGAATGTGAAGTTAATAACACCTTATAAATTCAATTTGCATTCCCCTCTAGATTTTAGGCCAATCTACATGGGCTTTCCAAAATAAGCAGTCATTTGAAATCCTCCCACGTGATAGACGGGCTTACACATTTTAAAACTCCGTCCCTTTAACAAACCAAACCGCATAATGTGGTTTTAACTGGTTCTAGAATATTCTGATAGTGAAATATTTTCTGTTTCTGGGCCAGAACTGGTCATTTCTTCTTGAGAATATGATGTTTGAAAATCAGTTCCTCCTATTATAGATTTCTCCCTCAGCTTGTAGAAAATCCATGATTCCCTAAACATTGGTCTTTGAAAGCACATTGACTAAAATCTTCATGCTTAATTCATGAAGCGCAGTCTGGAGATTAGTGGAGCTGGACATAGACCAGGAATACTTTATCATATTCTAATAAGCAGAGGCTGAAAATTGCATTTCTAAAGCTACAGTATTAAAGGGCATACCGCAAAACATGACCCAAACATAACTCAGTAGTTTTACAGTGTCTGAAAAGGCTTTGATATGATAAAGTATGCTGACGAGAGGAATAAACACAGCTAGAAATTTCTGAATTTAAAAAGGTAAAGGGGGGGGCCTTGGCAAACATTCACTATATTCGTGGAAAAATATATATTATAAACTCATATACTGCAATTCCTATTAAACACATATTGACTATTGAGTCATGCTATGGAAGATCACTAGAGCACCAAAATTTAGAGGTTTGGAAAGCACAAAAGCATGAGAAATGAAAGAAAATAAATAAAGCAAGCCTAATGAGGTTAATTTAAAGGTTTCCAGGAAAATCTAAGTGCTGGCTTTTCAACCTTTCTTAAAACAGGTCACCAGTGCTGTTTCTGAAAGCAGAAAGAAGCAATGCATAAGGGGGGTGGGGGACACACAAATGCTTCATGGTAAATCAGGGACAATGCTCTGAAAATGGTGCAGGATAAAAGCCCTCCCTTGTGCAGGCAAAACTTGTCTGCAAAATGATGGCGATATGTACAACCCTAGAATCCAAAGTATCAATCAGCAGTGCTTACGGCACCGAATAGGTGCCTGGCACACAGTGGGCACTAATAAGTGATGGACTGACTAGCTGACTGATACATGAGGGAGAAAGAAAGCAGTGGAAACAGGCCCTACGCCTGCCACAAGAGTTCAAGGTGACTGTTGGATCTACTCTACTGAGCGCTCACTAAGCTGTTTTCTCCTTATAAAGTCAGGCACTTATGGAAACAAACAAAGCACTAGGTCAGGGGCAGTTTTCACCAAGTAGCTTCTGGACTGAAGCTCCTGGACCCACAGGAAGCTCCAGAATTTCTATGCAGGAGAAGGTAGAAGGGAACGACTGGATCAGAAAAAGAGGGGGTGCTAGAACCCAAAGAATTTGTCTTTAAATTGCATGTCCACAGCTAGCACGTGGGTATTACTTAAATTGCATGCTTATTAGGAAAAGCTTGGCGGGGGTGCTTTGGAGATTTGGCCGATGTGAGGTGTGTGATCCCAACCCCTCAAAGCCAGCCCTCATCACTGCTGAGATCAGAGAGGAAAGACCAGAGTGGCCGAAACCCTGCTGACTCTTGTCATTTTCTTTTTAAGGGTGGGCATTCACAAGGCTCCCTTCACGCACTTCACGAAGCAGGGCTTATCCTCACACTTTTGACCAGGTTCTGTTTACCTCCCAACCAAACCTCACTGCTGGCCTCCAATGGCAGGGTGCATGCTTTCCCCCCGATGGGCCCTGACATCAGTCACCCTGGAGTGCACATGACAGCACATCCACTGGTCTGGCTCTCTTCCTCTTCAGCTGCCTGGCTCTGCTAATCCCTCAGGTCCCTGTTGGCTTCATTCCTGGAAACCACTGTAGCACCCCCGATGTGCCTGCCCCAGGCTGGACTAGCTAGTCTTGCTGTGGGTTTCCAGAAGGCCCCATGTCTTCCTCACCATAAGCCCACTGACACCATAATTATTGCACACCTCCCCCAGCAGAACATCAACTCTTGAAGGGCATCTTGACAGGCACCCCACTGCCTCCCCAGGCTGAGCACAGAGCCTGGCAAGGTCTCAAAATATACTGATTGCATGAGACAAATGAACAAATGACGGCAGTGAGTCCCAAATACCCAACCCTAAAGGGAGACTACAGACATAATCCTTTGTTTTACTGCACTTTCAAAAAAAATAAATAAATAAAGCCTATTGTGTCTAGTACGTGTGTATGTCAGGTATCGTTATAGAAAACTGAAGAAGAAAAAATGAGCAGAAAGAGGAAAGAATGAAAAACTAACCAAATTCCCACCACGTAGTCTTTTTCTCCCTTTGAGTATACATTTTACCCCCTTGGAACACGAAGGTTCTTTCCTACTCTACTGAGTTCAGATTTCTGACAGCAGCTACTGATGAGCCATTCCAATGCCATTTTGAGTACAGGTCACACATCAAGGCATCCTCACTGGCTGACCAAGAGGCACGCAGCCCTACCTGCTCCATCTTGAGTACATCGTTTACCTCTGGCAGGTAATGGGGCCAGGGGATAGAGAGCAAGGACCACTGTGGACAGATTCAGGCTTGCATGCAGCCCCTGGCCGTCATGACTATGTGTGTTTGTTGCAAAGACATGGCATGGCCTTGAACAATGCATGGTCCCAACCAAAACTGCGCATCATGTGGAGGGAGAGGGGAGTCGTGCAGCTGCCAACTGTGGGGATTAAAAGAAAGAGAAGACTCTCAGATGTGAGCCAGGAGCAACGGACCATGGTTCCAGTCTCAGGAAAGAGGAAAGGAAGCATTTCTAGTTGTTGCTGTCCTTCTGGCTTCCTTTGTCCCAACCCTGCTGGACCTTCTGTTGGGAGTAAGATGCCGAAGTCCAAGCCTATGTCTTCAGCAGCTGTAGGCAATGATGTATGGATGGCCCTCCCCATCCTCAGTGGCTGCTTTTGCAAGGTCTGCAATGTCTTCTCATATAACAACCACTGCTGGAGCAGCCCCGTGTGCACCGCTGCCTCTAGCCAGGGCCCTGAGCCACCCCCCATCCGCCACCCCCCACCAAAGTGCTCTTCCCCCAAACAACTCTGGTTCCCTGGGCCAGCTCCCTTTTCCAGGGGAGTAAGAATGAAACTTCCAAGAGTTAGGATGGGGTTATTGCAAGAGGAAACAACTACTTCCCAGAGAGATCAGCTCTTCTTCTTCCCTTAACTGTAATTCTTTACTTGCAGTATGCATCAGCTACTATTTAAATAAACAATGAGGGGTTTCAAACAGAGAAACTATGAAAATGAAATTGCTTTAATTTATATCCCAAGGGGCTGACGCTGTAGAGTTTTCTGAATGCCAAGTAAATAAATAAAAACTTAAGTTAAGTGTCAAGTTGGAGGTGGCCTATGCGTTATAAAATGGGACAAAGGAGGCAAGTGTGGCCCAGGACAACTTCTGGGTTCTAAGCTCCCTGTGTGATGGCCCAGGTTCCTTTCTGCACTCTCTGGAATACAGAACTGCACCAGAAATATCAGCCCCTTCTGGAAGGGAGGTGGGAATGCCATGGTTTATATGATCCAGAAATGATGAGTCAGGGAAAACCCAGGAGTGAGACCGCCCTTATGGGTTTTGGACCATGGCAGGGTGGGCAGGGTAACCTGTGTTCCAGCAAGCATGAACAAGACAAAAATCAACAGGACAACATTGGGGTCCATCCTCCGCCCTCTTTGTCAAGAGTCAGGGAACATTAAGAGAGGTATTGCCAAAACAAATACAAGAGTATGAGCTGATTTGAGTTCTGCTACTATGGAAGATTGCTGAAAACAGGAGTCCACGGAAATCTCCAGGATTGACTTTGCAATGCTGCATGGGGCAATATGAATTGATGTATGCATACATGCACATGGGTTTGCTTCCTATATGGGGTTAAAAAGGTCCCAAGGATCCTAGGAGGTTAAAGGATAGGCATTAATAAGGCAGAGGAAAGAGAAGTTGGGAAGAGGCTTTATAATGCCCTTGCTGGGGACTTTCTAAACCTCTTTGTTGTTGTTGTTGTTGTTGTTGCTGCTGCTACTGTTGTTGTTGCAATAGGCAGCCTCCTGGGATGCTGCCAAGGAGCAGGGTCACTGGGTTTGCAGTGTGGGGTGAAGGCATGCAAAAGTCTTCCTTGCCAGGTGTGACAGAAAAGTCCGAGGAAGGACTTGGGACAGTCCTGGTTTTGTGTATGCTCAGTCCTTAATTGGGCATGGTGGCTGGGAGAGGGCAACCGTGATTGGCCAGATCTGGGTCATGTGCTCTTCTTTGTGGTTGGGGGTCATAGTGGCTATTTTAAGATCAACAGTCCCATGTCCACCAGGAAGAGTGAGCTAGGTGCTTCCCAAAGGAAAACAGGGCACTGTGAGTAGCTCACATGTGATGGGAAAAAAATACTGGACAGACACAACTTCAGTTACAATAATAGGAAACTCAAGATAAAGCCCCGTGATCTTTGAAAGAATCGGGATACAGTACAAGGGAGAAAGGTAGGATGGGGCAGGGCTGCCTAGTGCCTTAGTGCACTGGGGCTGCCGAAACAGAACACCATAGCCTGAGTAACTGATAAACGACAGACACATACTTCATCTCACAGTTCTGGAGGCTGAGAAGTGCCACACCAAGGTATCAGCAGATCCAGTGTCTGAGGAGTTTCACACTTCCTGGTTTTTGCTGTGTCTTCACAGGATGGGAGGAGCCAGAGAGCTCTGCAGGGTCTCTTTCATAAGAGAAGGCTCCACACTCATGACCTAACCACCTCCCAACAGCCCCACCTCCTATGCCATCACACTGGAGATTAGGTTTCAACGCATGGATTTTAGGTAGGCACCAGGATTCAGCCTACAGCACCTGGTATGGTAGAAGCTGCTGGTGTGTCTCAAATATTTATTTCCCCTTCTGCCTTGGGTCCAGAGCTTCTCCATCTCCCCAGGCCCACTGGAGCCAGGACTGAAGGCTGCATTTCCCACGCCCCCTTGCAGCTGTCTGTTTAGCCGAGTGACTACCTCATGGCCACTGAGACGCAAGCAGAAGCATCTGCTGGGGCTCTTGGAGGGTTCCTTGAAAGGGAGGAAGTCTCCATTCCACCTTTTCTCTGTCATGCTACCTGGTCCTTCTGGACCAGGGGGTCCTGGTGAAGATGGAGGCAGCATCGCAAAGCAGAGAAGAGGAGGCTGGGTCCCCAGTGATGGTGTGGAGCGGCTACACCAGTGCTGGAGTATTCATTTCTGGTTTTCCTTTGCATGAAAGAATTTACCAGTCTGGTTGGGTCCTTGTTACCAGCAGCCAAATGGGGTTCTTAACTCACACAGCTGGGCTCCAATCGAGGCCCTCCATGATTCTCCAGGCCCAGTTTCCCAGCACTCGCTGGCGGCCGACAAGAGCTCCACCGTTGCCTCTTCTTCCTGCTCCTCCTGCTCCTGCCACCAGACTCTCTGAGAATCCAGGGGATGGAGGGACAATGCCCTGTCCTAACTAAGCAAATGTTTCCATTCTTACCGCATTTATAATCTCCCTGCATGCCTATATCCTTATGGCTCCCATTTAACTTAGAAACTCTCAAGAAACCATATTTAGTGCAGTATCATTAAGTGACTGCTTCACTGTATATTTGATATCATGCAATCCTTCCCCAAATACCAGCTATCCACACAACATATATATTTTCTATTTGGCGAATTAGAATCTGACCTTTAACCAGTGATACGGTCAAAAGAAAAAAAAAAAAAAGAACAAAAATAACACATCTATTTTGCAAGAAGCTTCCTTGTCTTCCAGACTTTTTCACAGACCATGGTGTGCTTTATGTTCACATATGTACATCATATATTGTAATACGAAATGGATATTGACTGCAGCTGAGGTGAATATCCACATGTATTGACCTCAGAGGTAAATATGGACTGAGACAAAGGTAAAATCGATGCTTACCTTGAGGGATAATAAATCTGGATATCTACTGAAATAAGAAGTCAATAGGCACATTGTTACAAACACTCGTGGTTATAGTAGCTTGAGCACATTTGTACAATGAGTGGTCGCAGATTGTTTTCTAGAAAATCAGGGGCAGTGGCAGGAGTTCACAGAGGCTGCATTGACAGACTTTTCAACAGCTAGCACCACGCCAGGTAAATAACCCCACCTGGGCTGTCAAAGGAAATAGTCCAGCCTTCATCTTCAGGAAGCAGTTATTGAATTAGGCATTTACGTTGGTAATTTCAGTGTGCCTTCCCCATAGGAGAAAAGACTGCCATGGTTATCCCCATTTTACAGCAAGGTAAACTGAGGCTCAGAGAACTAGAGAAACTCATCTGAGATCACAGAGATGATAAACGGTGACGCCCTGAATTCAAAACCCAATCGCCTAGTGTTGAGTATTTTTCTGCCACATCACAGTCTCTCGATAAGAACTATGGAATGGAGACTCAAGGTGGAAGAGATAAGTGTCAGAGAAGGATGAATGCAACGATTGGAGGGGGTGAGAAAGATCTCTTTACTGTAGAAGGGCCTTACAACTTCTTTGCTATAGTGGCCAAGACATCTCTATGAACCCACTCCCCATTACTGTTGTCAACCATCATCACTATTATAGCTACATTTTGGTGAGTTGTGACCATGCGCCAGGTACTGTGTGAAGTGTCTCATTTTGATGAACTCTCATATCCCTATAAGGTCATGTGGCAGATACTTGGTTATCTATCCAGTATCCATCCCCCATGTCCCCTTGATGACCAAGCCCCCCCCCCCCCCCCGCCCCGCCACATAACTACAACTGGGCTGTGAATCTTCAGTGGCTTAAGCTCCCAATCGGGGCAGGTCCAAAGGCTTTACTAGGGACTGTCTAGACATAGGTGTTTTATAAAATTCTGGCCAATGAGGTGTCAGCATAAGGCTGTTGAGGGGTTCTGGGGGAAAGTTCCCTTGTTCCTCCAAGAAGAGAAGTTACCTCTGTCCTCCAGCACTATGCTCTTTGGTTATGATGTCTGGAATTGCTGAAACCATATTGAAAATGTGAGGGACACTCTAACTAGGGAAATGCTGATAAAGAACCTCAGGGAAGTGGAGGCAGATCATGGTGTGTCACCATTATGACCACCCTGCTTCTGGACTTCAGATTAGGTGAGGTAACACATTTTAATACTATTGAAATCACTGCAAGTTGAGTTTCCCGTGATCTGCAGCCCAAAGCGTCTCAAATGATACAAGTAGGTGCCATCTTACCCCCTTTTATACACAGAGAAACTTGAGCTTAGGAATGTTGAGTGTAACATGCAGCAACTAGGACCATCTAAGTCAGTCTTGAGTTCTTAACTGCTTCTCTGCAACCACTCCCATATGAGGCATACACCATTATCTACTAGAAATCAGGTCCTGCAAAAGAAACCCACTAGAACTGGCATCAATCCCCTTGCAACTCCTTTATTTATGCACTGTATGAGATGAAATCTCTCAATACATAACTGAGTTACAAGTCATTTCTCTCTGTCCTAACATATAATTTGCAGGAGAACGTGGTCTCCTCAACACCTTACCACTGCAATTTATCACATGGCTTCTGCTCAACAAATACACTGTATGCTTTCAATGCTCCTTGTCCAACCTCCTCCTTGCCCTCCTTCCTCCCTCCCCTTCTACTGGGACAATTCCATTTATTCCTTAGTGAGCAGCAAAAATGATAGTAGACTTAGATGTTTCCTCCATTCTCTTGACCATCACCACCATACTGGATCTGCCTTCCATACCAGTAAAACACTTTGATGGACCTTTTATAAGAGGATCCAACACACCAGATGCCTTCACTAGCCCTCAACATAGTGCCTAGTATCTACCAGGCATTGTTAGCTTTTTCTATATGCATTTTTCTTCATAAAGGCAGGTGTCATTTTATTTTAGTTCTTTAATCCTAGGACCTATCACAGTACCTGACACAGAAAAATCACAGAATTCACCAATAATCATAGACTTCAGTAGGGTAAGAGAGGTCATGTACAGTGAAGTTCTTTTGGAAAACTCCAGCAAATACCAACTTCTTATGGGAAGACCTCTTACCCTAGAGTCTTCTATCTTTTCTCACCTTCCAGCTAAGAAGCAACATCATGGTTAATGCCCATGTTTCTTATTCTTCATAAAGAAAAAATAAATAAAACAAGCCAGCAGACAGGTTACGAAACAGTTAAACTAGGGTAAGCCAAAAGAAAGTGAAGAGTCACAGACTGTAAGTTCCATTTTTACCCTTACAGGTCTGTATTTTTATAGGAAATCCGGGCACTTTATCATCCAATTATTGGTTATCTTTATGCCATTACAAACTCGTGCTAACCAGCTGCTGCTGCTGCAGCTTCTTTGCAGGGCCAGGGCCTGAGTGAGGAGACAGTGCAGGAGGCACTGAAGAATTCAATCTGCTGAGGAGCCCAACAGAGCAAAAAGGCAAAGAAAGGAGGGGGTTTGTTCTCTTTTGTTGAGCTGGTACATCCACCTTCTCCTGTCCTCAGACATCAGAGCTCTTGGTCCTCACGCCTCTAGCTTCAGACTTACCCCATCCTTGCCCCCCGGTTCTCAGGCCTCTGGACTCAGACTGAAGACTGAATCATACCCCAGTCTTTCCTGTTTCTCCAGCTCACAGAGGGCAGACCGTGGGACTTCTCAGCCTCCATAACCATGTGAGCCAATTCCTGCTCTATTTATCTGTCATCTATCTCTCCACCTATCTACATCTTATTGGTTGTTTCTCTGAAGAATCCTAATTCCACTGACTGGGTCAGAGGAAATAAATGTCTCAATATGGTGGCCATGGTCCTGGAGACAGGCATTGCAAAATGGCTACTAGACAGTACAGATGGGAGACAAAGGAGGGAGTGGTCATGCCTTCCTGATAAGGCCAAGGTTCTCCTCATCCTTCTCCTCCACCACCATTATCACCATTACCAGCCCCACAAGAAAACCTGTGCTTCTCTGCAGGGACCATTCCAGATTTCTCCCTTTATCTCCAACATCTTGTCTGGTACCCAGTAGGTGCTCAATCAGTTGATGTTAAATGAATAAAGTGGTAAAGGCATTAAGTGGCACCCAGGACACCTCAGCAGGCATGAACACTGGACAGCGGCTCAGCAGACAGAATGACCTCAACCTTCTCTGTACCTCCATGTCCTCATCTAGAAAAAGTGAACTAACCAGTGCTGCAAGGGGCTTTGTTTATTCCAGGATTCTAGCGATGAGCACCTCTCTCCTGCTCATGACCTGCTTCAAGCAAGTTATGAGGCCACTTCCCAAATAAGCTTCAGGGTCTAAGAAAGGATGGATTTTGTTGCTGGGCAAGAGTTTCCTGAGAGCAAGGCTCACTGGGGTACAGTGGCTGCATCCCATCCCCCAGGATGTCAACTAAGCATTTACCAATGGCAGCCTCAGGAAATCAGGCTGTTAATTTAATGCAGTGGCCTGAATCTTCATTATCTGCACCCAAAACCCATGAGTCAGGTCTCCCTCCGCCAAATGCCACAATCTGTTTTGAGTCTGGGGCTCCTGTCACGTGGACAGTATTTCAAAGGCTTCAGCAGGAGCAACAAAGCCACCAGGGAAAACATGGCCACTTCTCTAGCCAATACCTGCCCTCCTTACACCCATGCCAGGTGGCCAGCAGCAACGCAAGGGTCAGCTCCACAGAGAGGCGCAATCGTGGCCACACAGGGAGCAGACACCCAATGCTGAACGTAACTGCACGGTCACAGGAGTATTTTATCTCATTACAACTACAAGAGAAGAGGTGAAGTCCCTTGTAAACACTCTGATCCTTTCTAAGAGCAAGGCCCGCTTCATTTACATAACCACCAGTAAACACACCGGAAAAGGATGCCACTTAAGAGACTTAATATTTCCTGGCAGCAATGAATTGGCATTCACTGGGCCACTCTGCATCTTTACCAGGAAGAAGTCTTGGCACAAGGATATAAAACAGTTCAAGACTGCAATGGCTAACCAGTGGACATTTGTCTGCAGCTCCTCAAAAACAAGACATCGGCTGTGATCAAGCACCTGTCCGTCTGGGGTTACTTAGCTCCTTTACTCCCCATACCAGTGCGTCAGAATGCCCCATGGGTTCAACGCCAAAGAAAACGACATTTCTTCTGATCAACATCTCTGTTTACGGTAATCAGGGGAGGGCAGTGAGCTAGTCTCAGGATGCCAAGTGATCGCTTGTTTTCAGGATAATCAATAAGACACTTATCTTGAAAGATTCATGGGAGTTTGGAATCCATTATGAATGGGATAATGATAAAAGTCTGACAGAGAGTTGCTGGATATTTATTTTTAATTCTTTATCAGAGAGTTATCCTCCATTTCATTGGTTTCTTGAAATGTTATACAAATTTTAAAAAAGAATACGCACTACATTATGCCATCATCAAATAGCTAGATTTCCTCATGATTTAATAGGGATTTTCAAATTCAGATGCTGTGGAATCTTCGGATAATACCTTTTAGGCTTAAAAAAAGGGGGGAGGAGGGGCTCCCCATTGAGGGTATGAAGGGATACAATATTACATATAATAAAAATGGCATGAATTTCAGACTCACACAAACCTGAGTCTGAAAGTGAGGCTCCACCAGTTATAGATAGATGACCTTGCTGGGCACATTACTCAACCTTTCAACACTGAAATTTCCCATGTCAAAGAGATGATATCGGCATCTCTATCCTAGGGACGTGGTAAAGATGAAATGAAATCACCACAGTCTCAAACATACAAAATGTTTGTTATTCCTAATGTTAAACTTCTGACTTGGTCATCTTGAGCAAGTTACTTAATCTTCTGAGACACTATTTTTTCATTTCCAAAGTGGGGATAAGGGGCGCCTGGGTGGCTCAGTCAGTTAAGTGTCTGCCTATGGCTCAGGTCATGATCCCAGGGTCCTGGGATCTAGCCCTGCACTGGGCTCCCTGCTCAGCGGGGAGCCTGCTTCTCCTTTTCCCCTTGCTCCTCCACCCTGCTCATGCTCTTTCTCTATCAAATAAATAAATAAAATCTTAAAAAAAAAATTAAGCGGGAATAATAAGTATGTTGCAGCATGGCTGGGGAATTAAATCAGATAGTGAGTAGAGTAGCATCTAATACTTAACTGGCACATGGTAAGTACTAAAAATGATAAATAATCGTATGGGGGAAAACTCACTGTTTTTCCTTTAACCTCACCCATCATATTTCGGACACCAGATGTGTGTGGTTTTTCCCACACTGACCAATTCTCTGATACCAGCTGAGTGTCCTACAATTCAATTCACTTCTAACACTAAGAAGAGTTATCGCATACCCCACGGGCTAGAGCTCAGGACCATAACACTGCTCGAACTTCAGATGCCAATCTCAAATTTGGGTCCCCAGGTTACCCAAAATTGCTGTCCAGGATTGGATACACATTGAAAGCTCCCACCACCTGCTCCTCAGGCTCCATAATTTACTACAGCAGCTCACTTATCTAGGAAAACAGTTTACTTACTATTGCCGACTTACTCCAAAGGGTATTTTAAAGGTTATAAATGAACAGCAGATAAAGTGATTCATAGAATCAGGTGTGGAAGGGTCCTGAGCACAGGAGCTTCTGTCCCTATGGAGTGGGGTGGGCCACCCTCCAGGTGCATGGATGTGTTTACCAACCCAGAAGCTCCCCAGACCCCATACTTCAGGGCTTTTTACGGACATTTCACTGTGTAGACATGATCGACTATTAACTAACTCACTTTTCAAAAACCCTCTCTCCCTCCAAAGAATGGGAGGTGGGGGTGAAAGTTCCAAGACAGCTTGGTCTTTCAGGTGACCAGCCCCAATCCAGGATCCCACTACCAGCTGCTTCATTAGAACAAAAGACACACCTATCACCTGGGAAATAGCAAGGGTTTGAGGAGCTCTGTGTCAGGAATCAGGGTCAAAGACCAAATATTAGCAGGAGCCAGAGGTAGGGACCAATATATGTATCTCTTATCATGTCACAATAGTATTTAACTAGAAAAACAAAATTAAAAGAGAACTAAGAAATCTACTCTTAACCTCTCCATTTTACAAATAAGGAAACTGAGGCTCAGAGAGCCTTATCTTGTCTCAGGTTACCTGGAGCAATTATTTCGTAGGTGAGCCTAGAACTGAATCTCTTGAGAGCAAGGAAAACCTGCAGCCTGGAGCGGGGCACAGGGCAAGAGGCTGCAGAAGGTGAAGCATAATGCAGAGCCCAATGCAATCGACCAAGCTCTATCATAACCAGAAATCTGCCTCTGTCTGGGGGATAGACGGGGAGTGAAAGGAACCAGGCCTCCAGGAAGAAAGCCAAGCCTGAGCTAGACAAAAAAAGGAATGGTGGTGTGAAGTGACTTTGAAGAAGGTACTAGTGAGGCTAAGTCAAGGAGCTGTGGCAAGATCACTATGGCAAAGAGAAGGGAATCATAAAGGATTTCTTTTTTTTTTTTTCTGGATTAAGACATTTTAATATACATAATGTATAGTACTTCATATAATTTATTAATGTCATTTTCTATAGGACACTGTAATTAATTCAGTGACAGGCAGCCTCCTGGGAGCCCAGGTACTCATCTGACTTAATGCCGAGTGCCCCTGGCCAGCAAAAGACTAGCGGGGAGCCCATCAGTGATCCAGCCTTGGGAAGCTGGTCAAGGGCTGCATGAGTAAGCCCCATAACTAAAAAGCTGGTCCACAAAGAGACAGAATGCTAAGGAATCCCCAAGTTCCTGGCCGGCAGCTGCAACAATGGTCTCCATTCAGCTTAGGATCCTACCTCAGGGAGAACTGCTGCCACAGGCCTGGCCTCCTCTTGGCCCTAAATTATCAACATTTGGCCTGAGCTTGCAGATGACTTTTTATGGGCCCCGCCATTTAAGCTGTCCCTATGGTCAGAAATAGGCCGGGGGTGGTCAGAGCCACAACGTTATAAATTCGATGCTATATTTAGTTCACGCGGACATGGCTCAAGAATTTCTTTTTAGGTTCGGTTTTTAGTGATGGATCCATAGCTGCCTTTGAACAGGCCTCAGCACAATCAGGAAGTAGGCCACAGGGTTATCTCAGCCTTCCTCCACTTTCACCACCTGGCCCTCAGGCACCTAACTTTGTGCTTGGACAGGAGCGGGAGGAAAACTCTCTCAAATAATGGAAAATTCTCTCAAATTATTTCTTTTGAGGTATTGCTTACATGCACTGAAGGGCACAAACATTAAATACACAGCTTGATGAGCTTTTACATATGTCCACAAGCATGGGATAGTATCACCAGATCAATATATGGACCACTTCCAGCATGCCAGAAGGCACCCTCCATCCCCTTCAAGAATGCTGCCTCTTACAGGTAACCACTCTTCCGACTTTTCTCACATGGAGAAGTCTTGGCTGCTTTTGACCTTTCCATAAGTGGAATCATAGTGTGTACCCCTGGTTTCTTTCACTCAACTCTCAGCCTGACTCTCAGACTCTAATGTATATAAAAATAGCACCTCTGCTCACTTGTCTTCAGCATCCACTATGCACTAGGGTCAGAGCAATCCTCATGTTTAATTCTCACTGCAAGCTTGGCTGATGGGAATTATTATTCCAGTTTTACTGATGAGGAAATGTAAGCATAGAGGGATTAAGTGACCCGGTACTGAGGCAAAATCCTGAGGCCAGAAATTAACATTTTGGGATCATGGATTCAAGAGTTTGGTGTCCAAAATCCATGTTCTTTCTTCTTGGTCGACTTGCTTTTAATTCTTGACTCCAGGGTTGGGAATAATTCACATAAAGCCCTTCTTAACATACGTGCCACACTGTATGTGGTGATAAATATTAGCTATGGTGATGATAATGATCAAGGTGATAATTATAGTTATATCGGGCCTTGTGTTAATGGTGGGGAAGCAGAAAGGAACAAGACAGACATGGTCCTAGGCCTCGTGGCTCTTATAGCCCGGTGTGGAAGACATACAATAAACGTATAAGTAACTAGAATGATAACTTGTGATTATGAAGAGAAGGGATGGGTCCCTTTGGACCACAGTGAACAGTGAAGCTTAGGCAACATGTCCACAATGGCATTTTTCTTCTCGAACTGTTGGAGAACAGGGAAGGCTCGGGACCTTCAGCAATGTCACAGAGCAGTTATTGAAGATGCCTAAAATATCCCCCCCCCCCCAATAGGTATGCAACACTAACCAGCTTTGCTCTGATAAAGCTCTTCACCTGAGAGGCTCAATTACATCTGCAGGTGGACACTTTGGAGAAAGCATTTAAAAGGCAGCTTCGCCCTTGACTTCTGATTCTGTATGTCAAAAGCACTTAATTCAAAACCCTCAGGATTACCACCACCACATCAGGGCATCTGCTCCTGGGCCAGACCACCCACTGCCCGATGCTCTGACCCTCAAGGCACTAGCATGATCATTACCTTATCATTGACTCAGTTGCAGCTTGGGAAGATGAGCACGGGATGCTGGTATTTCTAGATCTCCGTTCAAGGAAGGGCAGCCAAATGCATTTCCCCACAAAACCTACAATTCATATTCCATTTTATGACCTGAGATTCTGCTTCAGAGAAAATGAAAACGAAACACCTCTTAATGGATTCACTATGATTCTGAATCCCTTTGATGATGCTGGGGTGGCGTCTCACCTTATACTCATTAGGGGCAAGATTCTAGAGTTGGTGCATAAAGCAAATCTGAATATTGTCAGAATTACTCTTGAAATGCCACAGTTTCCTCTGGCTGCCTTTAGAGGACCAAGAGAGCCAACTGTTGTTACAGCACAGGCATGGCCCCCTTCCTCTGGTTGAACCACCAGGTAAAACAGCTACAGACTAGGTTATAATTAGAGAACACACAACTTTAAAGACTTCCCATTACAGGATGCTCCAACCCAAGAGGCTTACAGGGACAAAGACTTCAAGAACAAAAGATTCCCAGCTTTTCTGAGTCCCCTGCTCAGGGGGATGGAGAAAATCACTGTATGATATAAATCCCTGTTCATCTAGCCTAAAGTTGACCTTGAGTAGGTTAAGTGTGTACTGGACAGCACCCTGATTAAGACTGTGCCATCTCGATGGCAATGTCCCCCTCTTCATCATCTCCATATTCTCAGAGCTGGTAGAGCTCCAGTGCACAGTAGGTTCCTACTCGGCATCAGTGGAATGCCCGCTTAAAACTGACCCATCAAATAAGGGCTTGCCAGGACATTTCTCAATTAGGGGCAGAAGGATCCCCAGGTGGAAGAAGCAGGGAGCCAGAGTTTGGCTCAACTGGATGAAGACATTTCCAGTAACTATAGCTTTGCATAATGACAAGTTTACTATTAAGCAAAGGTCATTAGTCATCTACTAGAAATGATGGAGCAGAGATACATGTATCAGCTGAAGTTCTGAAGTTGGACTAATCCACAACCAATGGACTAATGACATTTTTGTGAAGTTGTCATGGTCAATAAATAATCAGAAACATATGGATTACATACAGTTTTTCATAAACCCACCCAAATTTTTAAACTGTCCTTACACACCCAAGAGAGTTTGACAAGCCAATCAATGTCAGCTCATAGGAAGAATACAATTTTTGACAAAATAAATCTCAACATGCAAACAAACATTGATATTCTCTATTTGTAAGGGGTATGCTTGACAACACATTTTCATCTAGGTTAATATAATTAACATCTTTACCTACATCCAACGGTAACCTCGAATGACAAGTGTAACATAACCCAACAGCAACTGCGATCAAAAGTATAGATCTCACTTTATTTTTACCTTCACGTGACATAGTTTGGCCATGTATTGACCACTTAGGAACATTCTTCTGGCCATAAATCCAATCAATAATTCATTCGTGCAGAACATATACCTGCACATTTTCTCCTCATACAACCCGTTGATAATGAGTGCCGATTACAGAATCAAGAAACCAAAGGTGTTCATGTGCCCAGCAATCCTTCTCAGAGGACTAACCTGAAAGTGATCCTTGCCTTGCCTACAAATGAAATATTTAAAACAATGTTTTGATGCCACGAGTTATACCTGACATATTTGTCGATTTTCACAGACGCTGGGAGTGATTAGATTTGGGGGTCAGTTACTTTGAGGTCACCTGGAGACCACACATTTTAATTTCAAATACAGGATGACAAACTTGATAAGCAAAACTTTATAAAATAAAAGGATATGAAATCAACTTACACTACTAGTTGGTATGGGGAAAACTTTTGTATTAAGTCCTGTCATCTGAAGGTAGGGGACCTGGTGTTACAAGAGATAATTTTCCTGACAAATAACCTTGATAAGTTAAGGCACCTAGAAAATGTACTGTTATAAAGGACTTCAAACCATGGGCAGCATTTATTCTCAGTGAGGAGGGGGCAGAGGCCAAAGAGACGTTGGATCCTACCTCAAGGCATTTATTGGGAAGGAACATATTCTGAGGGGTTCACAATAAATCTAGAGAGGTCATTCCCATGAACGTGTAGGATGGCAAGACTAAGAGGTGGGCGGCCACAACCACAAAGGGTTAAACGATAAAGACAATGAGACGGCCTAGAAGTGCTTTAAAACTCAATTAAAATAAAACCAGTTCCTGTTAGTTTTTCCAATCCAGATTTAAGACTCATTCTGTATTATCTATTCATATGAAAAAGGGTACAGCAATTGAATTTTGAATTATGCTAACCCATTTTCTCAGCTATAGAAAACGCTGGCTTCCAGCCCAATGAATACAATAGCCACATGCTCAAGACCCTTAATTATCTAATTAATGTAGTGTCATTTTAGCAATTAGTTCAAATGACCGTATGTAACTTTTTTCTTTATAAGATCAGAATAGTAAATACTTTTTAAATACTTGTCCTGACCATATCCTGTGCATTAAGGATATACAACAGCTATTAAAAACAGAAAATGGCCAAGAAAGCTTTTAAATAATTAAAAAAAAATTAAGCACAAAACCAACTGTAATATGGGCAGTAACTGATTTTCATATGATTGAACTCATCTAATAAGTTAACAGATATCCTTTCTACATCTGCTACACTAGACTCATGACCAGGAACGACCACCTGGGTTGGCAGGTATCATCATAGGAAATGACAAGGTATCTTTGGGGTGGTGTTATAAAGCTAACATCGTAGAAAAGTGTGCTGATGCTAAAGAAATGATTTCTGCGCCATGTGTGTGGCCTTCCATTTGGCCATCTGTCTGTGACAGGGCCAGTGGCCACCACCTTGGCCATTTGTGAGGATTCCCTGTTTCTGATGTGCCAGCCGGGTTCTGAGAAGGTGTTGTTTATTTGGGACCAGAGAGCCAATCAGTGTATAATTGGTGATCAGCACCGAATGGAATTCTTTGTTGGCAAAGGAAACATAAGTATGACCCTTGCTTTTAAAGAGCTTGCCGCCTGCTGGGGAAGGCAAGTGCACACACACAGAATAGCAAACTTCTGGAAACCATTGTGCCTTAAACAGGGCATTATTTGGAGGAGTCCTTCACAAGCCCTGGGGTTTAAGTATCAAGAACTGAAGTCTATGGTTTGATATGAAATGGTAGTGCTTTCCTTGGGTTTCAGTGAGTCTTCAAGGCAATTTCAAGTAGAAGAGAAACGTGCATTTTTTTGAACATTATTATGTTCCAGGTATCAGTGTTTAAGGGATTTAAAGATATTATTATCTCATTCCATTGCTCGCAGCTACCTTGCAAGGTGGATGGTATTTGTTTTCTAAAGAGGCAGAAACTCAAATATTTCTCAGCCCCTTGCTCCATCTATAATGTGGTAGAAAGAGAGGATCTCCCAGACCACACTGACTCTCAAATTCTACATGACAAAGCTCAGGGGTTGCATGGCTGGCTTCCTCTTCTAAACTGGGATGCTACCTCCATATTCCCACCAAGGCACATCACTGCACCTGTCTTGAGGCCTTTCTCCCCAGCCAGACCCATCTTTTGCTCCTGCCTACTCCTCTTGGTTTATGTTCAATGAAGAGTAAATACCTACACTGCTCTGAAGATCCCATGCTCTTCCCTTCCTCTCATCCTTCTGTCTCAGGGGCCCTTCCTTACTTTACCTGCTTGCTGAACTCTGCTCATCCCTCAACTTAGGGGAGATACCACCTCATCTTTGGAGTCAGCTTTGCCTCCCTCTCCTATTCTTATTCTATGTCCTCCATACCTGAAACATGTTTCTGTCACACTCTGTTGCAATTTAAGTATCTATCTCCTTGACTAAGCTGTGAGTTTCTTATGAGTAAAGCAAAAACTGTCCTTTTATCCCTAGTTCTTAATAAAGTAATATCCATAGAGCAGGAGCTTCACAATTACTGCTGAATCATTAAATGGATTTTTAACAGGTCCAAAAAATAGGAACAGAAAGAAAAACAGGACTGAGAATGGAAGAGCAAACATGGGGTGGCTGAAAATACGAAAATATGAAAGAAGGAAACTGAAATCATGAAGAAAGCAAAAAACAAAAACAAAATGCAGAAGAGGTATGATGCAACCTTATTATCGTTATTCTTTTGTGGTATAGGTTTCTCAAAAGCAAGACATGCCCTACGTAATATTAACAATCAACAAAGCTATCACAGCATTACAAATGATATTCATTTATGGAGATTACCCTCACCATTAAACCTGTTCACAAACAAGCATTCTGCAACTGATAACACATGTTCCAGGTGTCAGAGATGCAATTCTGGAAGCCACACAGAAAGCCAGGCTTTTCATTCATTTATAATGTGGATGTACCATATTGATCTTTTTCCAAATGACCCATAGCTGGAAATGAATTTCCTTTGCACTGTTCATAACAACTATACATCTATCTTTCTACCTATCTATCCATCCATCTTTTCTATATATTTGGATTTCCTGTATATATATACCATATCGTTGAATGATAAAAGACCAGTCCAAAGATACGAGATTACTTTTAATTGGCAAGAAGGTAAAAAGCGTCAACCAGCTCAATTGTCTTTTGTTAAGGTCAGATGGTATCTAGGACTTTCTGAAGCAGGTGGTCAAAATGATGTGTACTCAACCATATTATAAAGTATCTAGACGAACAAAGGCCATATATGTTTTTCCTTGGAAATTTGCACCCACGTGACAAATGTTCTTGTGAAAATATTAATTAGCAAGTCTTCGTTGCTTGAAAGAACTGTGGCCGTGAGGGTACAACTGATAGACAGCAAAAACCATATTTGAATACATTCTGTCAAAGTAAAATCCCGAAACTGAATTACCAATGGCACAAGCCCAAACAAGGTTGCCTGTGCATGTGCTAAATTGAAAGTCATACCATTGACATTTCCTAGCAACAGATTCTTCACAAAGTGGCAGCTTCCCCACGACTGCTCGGATGATGCGGTCAAAGAGAGTGCCAGCACACAGCATTCCAGAGCTATTAGTTGGGGATGAGCCAAAATGTCATGACGGAGGTGCAAACGATAGACGTGGGTACAACGATCGCCATTTAAATGATTTAGTAACTGGAGCCCAGAAAGGTTAAGTAAATTATCCAAGGTCACAAAGCTGGGAAGTATGAGTTTGGAGTTGAACTCTAGCTGGTCTGGCTCCAAAGTTGAGAATCGTACTCAGCGCTTCTTAGTGGATGAAAGGTGAGCCAGCTAAAGGATGAACTAGGAGCCAGGGCCCCCTTACTCATGCAATGTAGGGAACAAATGTAAATGCCAGAGGTACTATTTTAAAGGAGACTAAAATCTGAACAAGGTACTGAGATATTTTTATTTAATTTTATAAAAATATACTTCATACTTAATATATATATACAGCCAGAAATATTTCATATATATACCCAATAAATCCCAAAGACTAGACAGGAAGTCTGTTCAGCAAATACTCACCTTACATCCTCACACCTCCCTGGAAGGTGTAAAATTCCCCAAGTGAAGTTGAAATCGACCACATAACTGGCTTTAGCCAATGAAATGTGAATCGAGATCTGAGTCTAGCCCTGACAAGGCACTGGGAGCTATCAACTTCCCACCAACCAGGCACCATGGGAAGTATGTGCCCTAACCCACCAGGTGCAGCCTGAGCTCCACAAGGAGACTGGTGAAGCCTGGCCACCGGAGGCAACCTGTAGACCAATCACTCCATTTCAGGGTGGTCTGTTATGCAGCAATAACACGGAGTGGGAATGTTATGAAAAACACAGTGGTCAAGCCATGTAAGAGTGAACTGATAGTAGTGTGTGTAGGGTGGCCCAGAGGAGCTAACTTCAGAAGGATGCTGCAGAAATGATTAATGCCCCAACCAGCATTTTTATGCAGTCACTGATCTCATGACTGTGTGGCTTCAGCACACAATTTGCAGGGCCTACCATGGAAAGACATCTGCCTCCTGGAGAAGGAAGAGTACTAGGGCCCCTTCAAGCCCAGTGCCTCCAAGCAAGGAAAACATGCAAAAGGAAAACACAGATATCATGTCACAGCTCTATTCTCAACTGACAGCCATGTCTTTGGGAGGAGAACTTCCACTGCTGAGTGTACCTTTTGGACAAAAGAAAGAAAACTGGACATTTTGTGAGTTCTGGAAAATCATGGAAGCATTATTTGTTGCAGAAAAGTTGGGGAAACATAGAAGAAGTGGAATGGAGGCCATTTAAAAGATTCCTCAAGATTATGGCGATTACTTCTTCCCTTTCAAATGCAGAGTATATTGAAGTTTCTTTTAAAAATTCATACAGGAGAATCATTCTATGCAACTGTAAGAGGGAAACTGTCAGACAACATTCCCAATTCAATATTATATTGTGCTTCATGAAAAGATTTCCATATATTCTAGATTAAAAAAAGCCTCATAAATAAATGATAATCCAGTGCATGCTCTGAAAAATGAAAAAATAATTTTGTGTTTGCATTTTACTCCACAGAGTAAAATTTAATCTCTCTTTTAATATAGCATGTTTTATATAAACAGGTAAAAAGATGTAACCTTATGAAAATTGATTTTTTTACATGCTTAAAAATGTCCCTTGCAGTATTTATCTAAGCATTTTTCATCTTTGAGTATAGAGGCATCACACATTGATAACTTCACCATGTGGGGTTAAAAGTAAACGGAGTTATTGCGATTTGATTTAATAAAGTTTTTCTTTATGGTGTTAAAAGTAATCAAGACCAGACAGTGGCTTTATCAGTGTGCTATCCATTATTCAGGTTATGCTTTCAAAATGGCACCATGATCTAGAACACTGACAAATATTTAGTAAGCACCCACCACGCGCTTGGCAAATTCATGACTTAAGAGGAAGGAATAGGGAAACCAAATGCCCCACTCTAAAGCAAAGCTGATGTCACAGGAACTTAGGACGGGGTAAAATCAGATCATTTGAGTCTTGTCATCAATGCTTGGCTTTCTGAGCATACCTCAATGGCTCTACAGGATACTGGGATATAAGATTGACACCATATCCTCAGGACATCTGACATAGTGAAGGCAAGCCTATCACAGTCTATTGTCCTCTAAACAAATATTTCCTAGATACCTATTATGATCAGTATTTGAGAAACCCTAATCTTTAGGTGTCTAACAACTGCTATTTGAAAAGAAAAACGACACAGTTTTGACATATTGTCACCTTCAAGGGTGGAACCAGCCCAAAGGCAATTTCTCATCCCTGCTGGAAGAGGCTTCAGGACTGCATTTAACACATGCAAAGTCTTTCTTCAAAATCTTCCTTCTTTAACTTGAAGGCTAGAAAGGGCAGCTTTTGAAGGAAGATCTTCTGGCCTTTAGACTCTCCAGGTTTACTTCCTGCTGCTCCCAGGGAGTGAGCAATCATAGACAGCTTAAATGGGATTCAGTTTTAGAGGCATCACAGACATTAACTGGCGGTAAAGAAAGACACTTCAAGTTGGGGTGGATAGAGTCTAAGGAGGTCCCATACAATTCCTGCCTTCTGGTGTTTACTCTTTTGGGTAATTCTCTCCTTTCAGTGTGGGCAGGTCCTGCGAGGTGCTTCTAGCCACTAGAAGGTGATGGGGTGTTAGTCTTGTGACTACATTATGTTATATAAGACTCCGTCTTTCCGTCCAACTTGTTCTAGACTCTCTTTGCTGGCTTGATGAAGTAGGCTGCCATACTGGGAAAGCCCAGGTGGTAAGGACCTGTAGGGTGACTTCTAGGAGCTAAGGGGGCCTCCAGCCACACCAACAGTCAGCAAGAAGCCCTGAATCATCCGGCTATAAGGAAATTAAGTCTGCCAGTAACCAGCCTTTGTGACCTCGGAGGTGAGGAGGTAACTTTGGAAGCCAATTCTTCCCTACTTGGGCTTCTGTATGAGAACACAGCCTGGCTGTCACCTTGACGGTGGCCTTGTGAGACCCTAAGCAGAAAACCGGGCTAAGACATGCCTAGACTCCTGACCCACAAGAACCATGGAATAATAAATGTGTGCTACACTAAGCTACAAAACTTGTGTTCATCTGTGTACCAAGAATAATAAATGATGCACAAGGAGAGAACTTGAAGTGTGAACAAGAATGAGCAGATGATGTTGGAAGGACAGGAAGCAGATGAGCCTGACCAAAGCCATGGTTTCATGGTTCACTGCTGTATCCTACTACCCAGTCTGGTGGCTGACCACAGAATTATGTACAAGAAAATGTACTGAAATAATAAAAACTTCGTGAGGCAGAGAAAACACTGGTAAAAGAATTGACCGGCTGAGGAGTGTGGGCTCAGTCGTGGAGGCAATGGGAGCCACTGAATGTTTTTGAACAGATGAGCGGCATGGTAATGACTGTGTTTTTGAAAAATGTGTCTGATGTATAGGATAGATTGGAGTATGGAGAAATTAGAGCCACGTGGGGAAATATCACTCTCCCATTTTTGCATCAGGCAAGATCTCATGTGGGTCAAGTCTAAGAAGTAGAAAAAACAAATGAGCCAAGCATCTGACACCTAATTCAGTTTCAAGGTACCAGAGTATTTTTAATCTTTCAATATTATGCAATGTGCATACATAATAGAAGACTTCATATAAGTAATTTATGTATATTGTAAACAATGGTAAATAAAATAGAATGACTACCTCTCTAACTATTGCTCAACTTAAGAAATGGAACTGTGCAATACTTCCCAATATACCCCTCCCCAAGTCATTACTCTCCCTTCTTCTCTACCCCATCCACCCGACCCCATACCTGGGGAAGCACTAGCTCATATTTTGTGTTTTCCATTCACTTACTTTTCTTTATAGTGTGAAGCACATATTCTTATAACCTCAAACAATCTGTTTAGTTTAACCTATATTTTGGGCTTCACATAAGTTGAATAATACTGTGTACATAATCTATGTAACTGTTTTTTAAATTCCACATTATGTTTCAAGATTCTTCTATGTTGATTCAGGTTAAGGGAATTCATTCATTCATTTTCACTGCTACTAGTATTCTGCTCTATGAATATACAACACTGCCTTTTATTTCCCCCATTTTTTTATGGATGTTATTTGGGGAATTCTGTTTCTTGCTATCATAAAAGTAATGTGCCAGAATCATTCTGGAACTTTTTCTAGTTCTCAAGAGTTTCTCAAAAACACGTCCACAGGAGTAAAACTGTATAGCTTACTTATGACTCTATTGGGTAATGCCAAAATATTTTCCAACATGGCTTTATTGATTTATATTCTGACCAGTGAGGTATGAAATTTCCTGTTACTCCATATCCTTGCCAATACTTGGTATTGCCAGAGTACTTTTTTTTTTTCCAATCTGATGAGTGTAAAATAATTTTTCATTTTTGTGTTCATTGCAATGTCTGCTTACTGATGCGTTTGAGCATGTTTTCAATAACATGATAGTCTTAGGACACTCAGAATTATAAGAGAGTTATTGCCATTTAAAATCTATATATACCAAGTTGACAAAGTAAGACATAAACCAATGAAAAGTTATTAGAGATGTCAAAGCATAATGCATCCAATGAATATATATATTTTACTGGGAAATTTCAATCATATGTGATTAATCTTGCCCCCCGCCCCAGTCTATTGGCAGTATGACCTTGAAGGAGTCATTTACCTTCTAAACCACAACTGGCACTTAAAAAGCCATCTAATCCACACTTTAAAAACAAAACAACAACAAAAAAAACCTGACTGACACACAAAGAGAAAAATCACCTGTGTTCTTAACGTTTAGAAGTTGCCACTGACCCTTTCTCCCCCACTGGGTGTTCAGAAACGGATGATTCTCTTTTACTGTGAATATACACAGCTTTCCCAGTACACTGAAGACACAAAGAAAGGATCAATATTTTACATCAAGCACAGACCTCAATTCTAAATTTAAAAATCACAGGGCACATGAACAAACCCTCTGGTCAATGCTATCTCTTCGACAATGCATACCGTTTGCCTCGACAGCGCACCTTTTCAGTCTCGGTTCCCTCTGCCTAAAACACTTTTCCTCTGGCTCTTTCCATCGCTGGCTCCTTCTCATCTTTGAAGCCTTGACTTCAAGGCCATCTGGCCATCCCTTCTAGAGGCAGCCCGCGCCCCCCCATTCCTGACCTTCCTTTCTGGAATACGCCATGTTTCCTTGCTTCTGAACATGCATTGCAACCGGAATATGTTTTATCCAGCGTTTATTTGTTTCTTGACCACGCTCCCCCCACCCCTTTGGAACATAAACTTTGTGAGGGGAGACACCTGGCTTGCCTTGAGGGTTCACCTTTGTGTCCTCAGCACCATAAATCAAACCTGGCATCTCAGAGGACGATGGTAAATAAATAATTATTGCAATAGTTCACTTATCCGCACATTTCAGAAAGAACTTTGTGGCGGAACTGGAGACTTCTATGTGGGTTTGTATGTATATAGAACACTTGGACCCCAGGCCCCTATCCTGACAGACTTCATTTCCACCTTACGAGTTTCTCCCTGAGTTTGTGTGCAAAGTTCAATTTCTAGAAAGTCATACAGGACTCCAAGTCTTTCCTATATTGCCTCCTGCTTCCCCTTTATCATAAGCATCCAATGAAGGGGTTATATGAAAATCAATCAACAAAAGGCTGTATTTTCTTTATACCCCCGCCTGATAGTTTTAGAGTTTTAATCTGGCCAATAACCATCCCATTGCAAGCTCTTAAGGATGGAAACTATATCATCATATTTGAAATTCAAAAAGTAAGCTCAAAGAGCCCCATGTGATAAAAGGTACCAATGGATATTTATGATCAAGGAAGATGATCAGCTAGAAGCAGTGGCTTGTCAATGGGGTCGTATCGTATTACGAATATGGTTTATTACCAGCTCCCAAAGATATGCCCTCTCTTTGGTCAATAAGAAAAGGATAAAAGGTTCAAGATAAGGAAGAGGCACTTTATAAATGAAAACGTTCACTAATGAAATTAGTATCGTTATTGCACGAAGTGCTAATTTTCATGCTCACTGAGAGTTTAATAAAAATGTTATGTCTACTCTATAACTGTGATTAATCAGTGTGGTATTGAGAAGTGCAGGGATTCTTTTCAACAAGGCAATTTTCAAAATTTGAAAAGGTGTAAATTTCATGCAAATTGCTTCATAATCATATATGTACAAAACGGAGCTGACAAAATTGCAGTTAGGAAAGAAATCATTAACATTTAACATTTTTTTTCTTTTTTTTTTCCCGTTTTTTCCAACTGCTCCTGAAAAGGTATATTGCAAATGAGAAGATCAGACCCACAGAAAAGCATATAGGTGAATGTCAGCAAAGTGGTAATAATTTTAAGCAAACTTAAATATGGATGTCAAATTTGAACGGCAATGTGAAATAGGAGGCTTTAAAAAAAGGAAAATAATGTTTCAATGCAACAAAAGTGCACCCATTTGTCTTAATCACAATATAGAGAGACAGTGAAGCATTTTTCTGACTCTTTCTGGTGGGCAACAGTACCTTTTTGTCAAGGAAAGTCACATTTCCGCTCACATGATTCCTTTTTTAAAAAAAGTCCCAAGACCTCTTGCAATTTTAAACAATGGTTTGCAAACTTGAGGGCTCCTAAGGCAGATCCAGTGGTCTATTTGGTAACCCCGCCTGCCCCCCCAGTGATGGCTTATCTGGGATATGCTCTCCTCCCGCCTAATGAACAAGCCTGAGAGGCTGACACAGGATGCCTCCCATCTCATTGTGCCAGGAGTCTGCAACAAGCGCTGTCTGGGCAAATCCAAAGCAGGTTATTCATCTGTTTACATAGCTAAGGGGAAGATAATAAGACCTCAAGTGTAAGTACAGCAGTGTTAAGATTATTAGACGCTTCGACTGATGGCCCTTAAAACTTGTAAGACACAAGCAAAAAACGAACCTGAGAATATACTTGCAGACACCAGTATGAATATTGTGACATGTAACTAACAGCTGGTTGCTTCTGGAGTTTCAGAGTTTGGAAGCTTCTTATTTTTTTTAATATATAACTTAGAAAGCAGTGGTTAGCAATTTCTGAGTAATAACTCACAGTGATTCTAAATGGTCTAAGTATTGCCACGGTTCCTTGCATTGGGTGAATTTTTCTTTTTTTTTTTTTTCCCAAGCAGGCATTTGGAGGGACCCTGTAATGAGAAGTAGAAACCATTTCCCTCCCTCATCTTCATCCCATAGCTCATACATTTTCTAAAATTATGGCCCTACTCAAGGCAGTTATTATGCACAGTCAATGTTCTTCAGAAGAGTTTTTCAGAGGATGATTTTTGGTTAAAGTGGCATATTTTAGAACCATCTGGTCACATGCATTAATGCACACTTTCAGATTCCACGTGGATTATTACGACAGCATTCTCCCGCCCTAAGTGTCTCTCCCATGCACTGCTTGTAAATAAGACAAAGACTCCTGCCGCCTTCAATCCTCCGAGCAGTGAACAGTGGCTCTGGATTTAACATGGCAACACATTTTCCATTAGACGCTAAGATTAATAAACCTCGCAGAGCCCTGGACGAGCCACTGGGAAACAAGGGCAGTAAGGTGCTCGTTTCTATTCCATTAGACACCGGATGAGCCGCAGGCGTGCCACACTTGTCACTCCAGCCTGCTAATGGGCCCTGGGCGAGACCGCCCACTGGAGGCTTCACTGAACTTTCTTCTTTTCTTTCCCCGGACTCAGCCACAAAGGCAGGTGGGCCAGGTGGAAGCTTCCACGGTCGGGGGTCGGTTGTTGGGGGGAGCAGGTTGGTCCTCCTTGGTCTTAGTTTTGCAGCAAAGGCTACCCTTTAAAATACATCAGTCTGGGATGGTGGGGAGCTTGAGGATCTTTGAGCACAAAAAAAACCCTACTTCTTGGCAGTGGAAGGGGACAGACAGGCTCGGGGAGCCAGCGCAGTCTTGTGAGAGGGGCAAGAGATGAGGACTCAAATTGGGTCTCTGCCAATCATGTCCTTCATGAGGTGGGGCTTGAGATAATCCTGGGGCCTCTCTGAGGCTCAGTTTCTTCATCTGAAACTGGGGATGATGAGCACACCTACCTCTCGGGTGGGGTAAATGAATAATGAATGTCGAACTTGAGCCCAATGCCCGGCACACAGAAGGCACAGGACAAAGGTGAGCTTCTGCTAGAAGAACTCCAGTAGTTGCTGCGATTTTCATAACTAAGATGATCCGCGTCAAACCATTACTACTACCACTCAAAGACGGGACCCCCGATCTTCAATTCCTTCCACTGTAAACTGAAAACAGTCAAGACCCCTCCGACTGAAAAAAAAAAAAAAGCACAAAAGGCCATCTGCACATTCCTAGTATGCCATGGGTGCTCAACTGACTGTTGTTTCCAGCTCTGAGGCAGGAATTCTAGGAGGGGAAGTAAAACCCAAGTGGGTGCCGTCAAAAGCCCCCACCTTGCTAAGTGCACTATCGGCTGCTGAAAACCGTACTCTAAGAGGCAGTGGCCTGAGGAAGCCGTGCTGCGGCGAGGCCGGGGAGGTGGGAACCGTGATCTGGCAGCTGCCCGGCACTCGCATCTGCCCCCGGCTCGTGGTGACAGAGACGCATGGCATGGACGGTTTCACGTGCTCCTCGGCATGCTCCTGCGGTGCAGATATTTTTTAGGCCCCACATTTTAGAGACAAGGCCCCAGAAGGCCGGCGAGGCGCAGCCCCAGCCCCAGACAACGCGGCTGGGTCGTGGCCGACCGGGGCCCTCTCCTGGCTCTGACACCACGGCTTCTCCATCACACATGCTATGTTCTGAATCGCCACGTGGAGGTGCAAGATAGCTGTTAATGGACTGAGAGTCTGGGTGCCCCCCAAGTTCCTATGTCGGAGCCCTCACCCCCACTGTGATGGTATGAGGAGGTGCGGCCTTTGAGAGGTGACTTGGTTTATATGAGGTTGTGAGTGTGGAGCCCCCGTGATGGAATTTGTGTCCTTGGGAAAAGAGGGAGAGGCCTGAGCCCTTCCTCCTTCCCCCCCAGTGAGGACACAGCGAGTAGATGGCCACCTGAGAGCGGGAAGCGGACTCTCACCAGACACTGAATCTGCCACCAGCTTGATGTTGGACTTCCAGCTTCCAGACTGTAAAAACTAAGTTTCTGTTGTTTGAACCACCAACTGTGGTGTTTGGCTATGGCAGCCCGGGCAGACCAACATGATAACGATGTATAAATCTCCATTCAATGAATTCTGGTTGGCTGAAAAGATAATGGTCTCGCTCACACTATGATGCAGAGGATGGGCCCGAGGACAGTTTATGAGGGAGACCCCAAAATCTGTGTGACCCCATTTGATGAAGCTCATGTTTCCACTTCCCCAAACAGCCTGTAGGATTTTGCTGCCTCTGCCTTATGGATGAGGGAAACTAAGGCCCAGAATTAGCCACTGTGGTAGACAGAATAATATTCTTCCCAGACGTCTATGTCCCAATCCCCAGATTCTGTGAATATGTCATCCCACATGGCAAGAGGGAGTTTAGGGGTGTGACTAAGTTAAGGATTTTGAGATGGCAGGACTATCCTAGATGATCCACGTAATCACAAGGATCCTTCTCAGAAAGAGGCAGGCAGGTCAGAAGAGGGGAAGGCAATGTGATGAGGGAAGCAGAGTCAGTGAAGGAGGCAGGATGATGCCATGCTGCTGTCCTGGAAAATGGGGGGGTCGCATGAGCCAAGGAATGCAGGCGGCCTATAGGAGCTTAACGTGGCAGGAATGGGGTCTCCCCTAGAGGCTCAGAAGGAACCAGCCCTGCTCACACCCTAACCACTGTGACGGAGTTTGGACTTACATCCTCCAGAACTGTAAGATGATAAACATGTGTTGTTTTAAGCCAAGAAGTTTTTGGTAATTTGTTACAGCAGGAAAAGGAAACTGATATAGCGATGGAGTCAGAATTCAAACCTAGCACTGCTCACTGAGTCCAGAGTCTATGATGGTCCTACTCTGCATGCGGCCTCTGATAGAGTTGGTGGGAAGGAAACAACGAAAGAACCAGCCTATATTCCTCTCTCAGGTCCCAGAGACTGACCAACTTCATGGTGTCTCTGTTTTTCTTTTTTGTTTTGTTTTGTTTTTATCTGTGTTGTTAAAAAGGAAGGGAGATCTAAGATATTATACATAAACACATACTGCATATAAATAATAAGGAAAAGCTGAAAGAGAAGAGGAGGGAACCAAAACAGAGAAAAAGGAGGAGGAGGAAAAATAGATACAAAATTCAGGCAAAAGCAAGAATAATGCTAAGATGAAGTCGGAGGGGAAGTGAGTTCCCAGAGAGGTACTACACGGTACTATGACTTTGCTGAAGGTGAGGAAAGTGTGCTAAAAAATTTGGCTTTGAGCTCCCTGGTGGCCAGAGCAAAGAAGGAAATACTAGGGGATATGATATTGACATTTAAAAAGGAACTGGTTGTTTTGGGTAAGTATAGCTTTTCTTGTCAATGAGAACTCAGAGGAAGATCTCCCTTGAGCATTCCATGTCTTAACACCCACTCTCTATCCCTCCCATTGGACCCTCCTACCTGATCCTTGTGAGAGAGGGACCAGATTTTCAGTGACCCTCAACTTCTTCTTGACATGCTTCCTGAGATAGAAAACACTGACTCTGGGGAATCAACAGGGGTTCATTCACCAGCTAACGAACTCCTCCCACATACAAGGCCTACCCCTGAGGAAAGGGAAGACTACTACTTATCCTGCACCTTTCCACTACCTTGTGAAGAGTCAGATTCGGAAGCACTGTCTCTGCTCATTTTTACTGTGAAAAAAAAAAAAAAAAATCCCCAAAACTTCTGGCTAAAAACAACAGTTACTTATTTTTAGCCTGTGATTTGGTGGGTCAGCAGTTTGGGCTGGGCTCAGCTGGGCAGGTGTCCTCTGTTAGCCAGGCAGCTCTGCCCCTAGGAGGCAGCTGGCTCTTGGGTGGCACCGTGTGGCCACATGGCTGCACGTCCCTCCTCACCCAGCAGGCAAGCCTCGGCTGTTGGCACCCAGACGAGGAAGCTTCCGGAAGCAGCAGGGACACAAGCAGCCACACAGAGGCACTTTTTAAGCCTCCACTTGTGTCCCAAACCAGCATGCCCCATGGCCCAAGCAGTTCCACGAGGTGTGCTGATTCGGAGGTGTGGAGAAATGGACCCTGCCTTTGGGGGTGTGTGGGGGTCTACGGCATCACAGTCCAAGGGAGATGGAAGACTTGGTGATCATTTCTGTCATCTACCATAGGCATTAAGGGTTGGCCTTTGTGGGTGTAACATGTGTCAAGCAGGACACACTGAGAGTTCCCAATACCAAGGGACAGTACCCAATCCCATCCCTCATCAGTTCTCTTGGATGATTTATGGTCGTTTAACCCAAAGGCAGGTGGGCAGAGGAGAGGTGGCCTCCTAAAGTCCTTTGGTTCTCAAATATTCTTTCTTCTATACAAAAATAATTGAAGCAAGTGTGTTCACACACATGTGTGCATGTATCCTAGATACAGAGTGTCGTCGAACTCTCTCTTCGACATGGGGCAGTTCAATTTTTTTGGCATTAATGCTTGGCGGTTCTGTCCCTGAGGTGCCCCGCGTTGCCCTGAGTCTGCGAATGCTTCCATGATATCCGGTGCCTTAAAGACAAAGAAATAAATAAAACAAAGGGAACATTTCGGAAGGGCAGTGCTTACCCCTGGTTCACGGGAAAATAGACTTCCCTTTCAGGGAAGTATTGTTAGAGTGTTTTGCAATTGCCATTTTCAGCAATATAAATTATGATTTATTTTCCCACGTAATCACCTTGATTGCAGACATGCTTTTGGAGAAATCGCACTGCTCTTGGCTAGCTTTTTAAAGCCTCACAAGACAACTTTCAAACCTGATTAGTATGTATGATGGGAAATCAGATACATTATATTTAGCCTGAAGTGCAGAGCGCCGTGGGTGCAAAGAGAGAAAGAGGGGGAGGGATGGGGAAAAGGATAAAAAAAAAAAAAAAGAACATCTGTAATCCTTTTCAGAGGAATCTGTGCCAGCATGCGCCCGGGCACGGAGCGGAGCTGTTGAGCTTGCTCGGGGTGTCCTCATGTCATTATCCGACTGTGTGTCAGCTCCTTGGTCTGCGGCTCTCGAGCTGCATGATGTGATCACTACATCGAAGACAGACACGTGCTCTTCTGTCGCGACACTGAAGAGCCATCACTTCCATCAGTACGGTCTTGCCCGTGTCGAAGACTGCGACGCATGGCGGGCACACTTACACCTCTTAGAGTTGAATGATCAGCTCATTGGCGGGCCCAGTGCCTTACGTCAAGGGAGGCGCCTTTGACTCGGCCTGGATATCCGTCCCCTGGCTGCCGGGCCTCTCTCATGGTGGTGTGTGATGTGCCCCAGGGGCAGACAGTGAAGCAGCCACATGAGCTGTGGGTCCAGCACGTACACGATGGCACTTGCACAAACTGGGGGGTGGAGGGGTGGGGGGAAGGGGGGTGTGACTCCGTACTTCGACACCATAGGCGTGTGGCTTGCCGAGTCCTGGCCCTAGCGAAACACATGTGTCCCGGGGTGTGAACGCAACCGCTAAGTGATTCAAACACTAGGTCTTGTATCAGTACAACATGGCTAGCTCCGGGAGCAGAACGCAGAATTTGCATGGGTTTTGAGATAAAATGTGACTTCAGAGGAATTTTGTGTGTGGAACAGGCGATTGAGGCAACACTCCCAGGCTCTCCCAGGCCTGTATTCCCATTCCCCATGGAGAATTTAAGAAGTCTGTGGTTTCCAGAGTGCCTGGATCAAATCTAGGATTTGCCATCTAATCTGATTTTACACTCTATCCAGAGAAGAGGACAATAGGAGGGACATGTGCTGAGTGCCCACTGTATGCCTGAATGGGGCTAACAATGGAATATCCCTTTACTGCGGCTTAATCATTTGGTGATCTGAATATTAACAGATTTGAGGTGGCGAACATTGACGCACAGGGAAGATAATGAGTTGAATCAGGTCATATAAAATATCAAACTTTTCTGACTCAGCCCCATCTGCTGATAACTAAAGATTCTGAGCCATATAACCCCTCTCTCCAAGCTCCCATTCTGCCTCTTCAGGCAAAATCACATGCTTGGCTCACAAGAGAAGGCACAGCCATCCCTGATAAAATCAGATTCCGCACTAGAGGCTCTACCTAAGCTTCCTTACTCTGTGTTTTCTATCTTCCTCAAGTACTCCCTTTCTCTTAGACTACGCTTTCTGAATCTGAAAAAGTCTCCGAAAAGATGTAGGCTTTGTTTTTAGTTATTAAAAAATAAAAAAAGTGGCTTTAGTCAGTAGAATCCTAAGGTGGCCCACAAGACACCTGGGCCCTGGTGTACACCTGACCTTTCTCAGTTACCCCATCAATCACTAATCTAGGTACCACTGGGAAGGGATTTTTGCAGATTATTAATTAAGGCTCCAAATCAGTTGACCTTAAGATAAGGAGACTATCTTAATCATGTGAGCCTTTTAAGCATGGGTCTAGATGTCAGAGTCAGAGAGAGAGAAATCCCAAGCATGGAGAAGATTCAGTACACAAGACAGCTTCTGTTGATGATCTTGGGGATGGAGGGGGCCACAGGGCAAGGAATGTGGGTGGCCTCTACGAGCTGGGAGTGACCAGCAGGTGACAGAGAGGAAGTCGATGGAGGCCCCCATCTTACAACTGCAAGTAACTGAATTCTGCCCACAGAGCTTAGGAGTGGATTCCTCTCCAGGAGCTCCAGAAAGCAACAGAGCCCCAGCTGACACCTGGAAGTTGTCCTTGTGAAACCCTGAGCAGAAAACCCGTCACAAGACTCCGGACCTACAGAATCTCAAGCTAATAAATGGGTGTGGTTTTGAGCTGCTATGTTTGGGATAATTTGTTACATGGCAATGGAAAACCAATACAGGAGCATACCACAGTCCAGCTTTAAAATAAAACCTTCTTTCATTTACTTCTTTGGCTTTCACAGTCACTATGCTTGCAGAGTATAAAATTCTTAACACAGCAACTCAAGCACAATAGCTGTCTTGATTTTTTTATTAATTACTAAAGAATTAGTTCCAAAGTAACATTTATCACTGGTATTATTCATGGTAGTAATATGATAGTGTTGCCAGTGAATCTAGATCAGCAGCTATTGAAATGACTTTTCTATGCCACGTCTTACAAAAAGTTAAGTAAGAAAATGTTCAGACCAAACAGAGCTCAGAATTGTTTCTACAAAAGGCACCTACTTTGGTGGCATGACTTATTCTAAGCTAAGACATGAAGAAAAGCCCCACCAGGGAAATTTTTTGTATCAAATAACATCTAATATAATCTCCTGAACTGCAAAGGTGACAAAAAAAGAAAAAAGGCTTTGTGAATTTCTTCCTATAACCAAAATCACACGCAAAAAGATGAGAACCCTTCAATGTCACTAATTTCTCTGAAGCATTATAATGGCAAACTCCCGAGACCTTGGCTATTTTAGACAAAATCAAAAAATGTAGATTCAGGAGAAAGCTGGGCAGCTGGGCTTTCTGCAACAGATTGTAAGCCAAGTCATAAATTGAGGTGAGGTATGAAATAAAGGGGAAAAAAAGGGTGGAAGTTGTGGTTTTGTGCCTGTACACTTGGGGTCTGAAAGATAAATGGGCTGAGGATTTTCTTGTCCATTTCTGCTATACATTCACATGATTAAAGTCATTAGTTAGAACACTGTACCAAAAAGCAACTGTGAGGATGCGGTTTCCCTTAAGGAAGAGGATGAAAAAGAAGAAAAAGAAAGGCAAAGAAAATCCATGTGGAATACACAAAAATACATGCACACTAAAAACCACGCCAGTGGATGTTTGCTAATAGTGCTGCTTTAAAATCATATGTGGCACCCAGAGCCTCTGCTCTCTGCATGCTTTAATACGAGACTGTACTACCAGTCTTGGGGGAAGGGGAGAAATGGAGTGAAGTTATTCTTACAAATTCACTGGCTAGGTAATGTCTTACCCACCCCCACCCCCTACAGTAGGATGTCCACCTACTTGCCCCCCTATACTCGATCAGTAGCCTCGTCTTATTTCCACATCCTTTGCTGGCTTTGACCTCCACAATGTCTGGCCCAGACAATTCTAAGAGCCCACCTGCTGCCAGTCCTGCCCCTTAAAGACCCATCCTTCTCACTAAAGCCAGAGTGCCCCTTTCTAAATGCACACTAAGTCCCCGTATTACTTGCGGGATACCGCAATATCCATAAACCTTCCCAGCACCTTCAGTTGCCATGAAGATAAGATCCAGAGTTTTGCTGGGACTCCCAAGGCATCTGGGGAGGTTAGCCTTGTTTACCTGGCTAGTCTTGTCATCGTCCCTTACACAAGCTAGGCTCCAGCCAGCCAGATCCATGTGTCCTCTCCTTCAGAGGGCAGATTTTGTCTCGATGCCCAGGATGTGACCATGAGCAACAAAGTCCTTGTTGTTACGGGGATGATGGTCAGGGGTGGCTGGCAGTAGAGTCAATAGCCACAGTACAATCATGGTTGCAGAGGACATTATGAGAACAATGGAGGATGGAGGGGTACCCAAATCACACTCAAATCTTGCAGGGAGAGGGGCTTTAGGGTTCAGGCAAGCCTTCTGGAAGAGTCAAAGTTTCTTTGGAATAGGGAAAAAAGAACCCTCTACGTAGAAGGATCTATATAAATAAGGCAGGCCTTTCAGAGCACCATCAGCTCTGAGACCAGGGAGCCAAGATGGCAGTCAGCTCAATGAATCAGAGGTCTGGAGTCAGGGAGGCCTATGAGAGGCTCTCATGATAACCAGGGTGTGAATGGGCAGGCTCATGAATTAGTGTCATTGCCATATAGGGGTTACAGACTCCAACTCCTAGGAGGCCAGGCAGTTTCTATGAGTGAAGTGGGCCTGATGGGCACCACGGAAAGCCAACGGACATGCAGCCCAGCTAGAGAAGGGTAGCCCAGCTAGAGAGGTGCAGCCCAGCTCAAATCCAGCCTGCTGCTACCACTTGGAAGCACAGGCAAATGATGCCAGCTCTGTTTTTTCAAGAGAAGCAGGAAATCCCAGTTGTGATGTAAAGTCTCCCAATTTGTAAAATGTTGGCAACTAACTTATTTCATGAAGGAAACAAAAACCCAGCGGTCCCAACAAAGACATCCGCAAGCCACATACTGGCAACTTTGGGGATGGAAGCTGGAAATGAGGGTGGAGGGTCCAAGCACTAGATCTTCTTGCTTTTGATCAGAAAGCAAAAATGTGGGGAATAAAAAAGCTGATTCCCGGGGAGACAGCAGCAGTTAGGGGCTGGAGCTGCTCAGGGGGCTGGGAGAAAGGCCAGCTCCCCAGAATCATTTCCCTCCACTGCCCACCGGCCATGAGTTCACTGAGTCAACAAATACTCACTAAGGACCCACCATGTGCCAGGTACTGTTTCAGACTCAGAAAAACCAACAGTGGACAAAAACAGGCAAATTCCCTGCTCTAAAGAAATGCACACTCATGTCCTCTTCTCAGGGAAATGAAAAAAAAATGGGACAGTTTTCAGTGGATTTAGCAAAGACTCGAGTAGACACAAGTTCACCCTTCCCAGCTTCCGTCCTAATTCCTTTCTTGAAAATCATGCAGGATATATATAAGCTGAAAGTAAAAGCAGCCCTGGCGGCTGGGCTCCAGCATTCTGGAACTTAAAGGGTTTTGCCTCCCTTATTCTCTGCTGGTTCCCCAGGATCTAGAATAGCGCCTGCACGTTAGCCAGCTCTCAACAAACATCTGAATACATCGGACAATCTGGGGCTCAGAAGTAGCACTGAAATCCCAGAAGAAGAAAAAAACATCACTTGAGTTAGAATTGGTTTTTGCACACGAAAAGTATTTCTTTTCCACTTCCAGATCTCTATTTGGTGGTAGAGAGGTAGAAAAGGATCTCGAAGCAGAGCAGTAATATGTCCTTCATTCCGTTAACAAGATTAGACATTCAGAACAGGCAGAGTCAAAATCTAGCAAGCCACTTCGAAATCGTAGGAGAAAAGGGGGTACGTAGACTTCTGACCATCTTCCTTCCATATTTCCATCACTTAGGACAATTCCCTTCCTCCTCTGACTTTGCTGCAATGTGTTTCAAACTTTGTTTGCCAATCCCAGGGTAAAACGAGTAAAAATCGGTGTCATGCAAAACAGTACTTATGTGCGTTTAGTTGAAATCATTCCCAAACCTGGGGTGGGCAGTGGTGACCCACTGTGTCAGGGTGAGTATCTGTTTCCATTGATTTCAGGTACCCTTTTGTGTTCTTTATAATCGTACCCTCATGCCAGTGTAGTTCCAATTGCACCCGAGATAAATCAATCACCTCAGAGATGGGAACAGACCATTCCATCACAGAAATTCCCTGAGCGTTCCCGGTGCTCTGTCCCCACAAGTGTCAATGATAAGATCCCCTCTGCCTAACTTGAACTGGAGCCCGACAGCAAGCCATATGTTACCAAGAGCTGATCGCCTCCATATCTCGTTGTGAAGTCTTTTTTTTTTTTTTCTCCTTTCTTTCTTTTTAAAGGAGGAGGAGGGAAAGTACCCTGTTTATTTCCAAACTCCCTTGCATCTGATTTGCAATAGGCTGGCATTTGCTGTTAAAGCAGAAAATTATAAGGAGGGCCTAATTGACCCTCCTGTGTCTCTGAAAAAGCCTGTCTGTGGTCTCTAATTGACCCTCTAGGTACCTACGGAACAATGAATGAATCTTCAGGAAATAATGGAGGGCGATGATTAATAGCCCGGGTCTGGCTGGACCTCTGCCTCTCGAAGCTCTTCTCTCTGCACTTTGCTTCCTCCCTCCAGGACACTCGAGTCCCTGGATTTCAGAAGCAGCGATTTATTATTATCACTGAATAATAAATACCCTGCAGTCGACATTTTAAAAAATCGGACACATCACGATTCTGCAGAGATTGGGATAACATTTATTTAAGCTGGCATTCTCATTTTTCTCCTTGGCAATGCTCAGAAGAGTCTTCCTCCGGTATTTGTGGGCAATGTCAAAACAGGAGGCTTCTCTGAAGTTTCTAGTAAAATCACTCCAAACGTAAAGTCCTTTGAAATTGTGAGATTTTTTTTCCTTTTCCAAAGAGTGAATATGCCCCATTCTGCCTACTTCAGGTGAAGAATAAGGCTCTTCAGGAGTGAAGGGAATGATAATAATAATACTGGCAGGAGGAAGTGACACCCCCTTAGTGTAAAGTGTGTAATGGCCCCTCTTACACATTATCTTGAGGACTACTCACAAAAGCTCTGGAATGTAGATAGTGCTATTATCCCCATTACTCAGATGTCAGATGAATAAGCTGAGGTGCAGAGAGAAAAAGTAATTTGCCCAAAGTCACAATGTCCAAAGTTCCAGTTCTGGGTGCTTCATAATATTCAGCAATAATTGCATCAAATGAACAATGTTAAGAAAAAACATGTTTTGCAACATGGGCAAGAGAATAAAAGGCAATGTCTTCCCTTTCTTTTAGCTTGGCCAAAAAATACTTCCTTTCTCCAGACAGGGTCGGAAAGTATATTTAAATTTAGAAATATGCATGCCTCCAGAGGATTGTAAAAAGCCAGAAGGGTTGTTTTTTTTTTTTTTTTTCATTTTTTGCGCATTCATAGCATTAACTATGTTTATAATTAAAAATTATTAAAAAGGAAGGAGAGAGGGAAGGAAGGAAAGAAGGGAGGGAGGGAGGGAGAGAAGGAAGGAGGGAGGGAAGGATAGAGGGAAGGAGGGAGGGAGGGAGGGAAGGAGGGAAGAAAATAAACCACAAAAATGCTCCTTCCAAATTCTCCTTCCCTCCTGCTGATGTCTCCACCTTCCTCAGAACCTTCAATGGCCAGGGAACCACAAGCTGTCAGCCAGGCCCTGCTGGGGGCTCTGGGCCCCTTTTCTTCTTAGTCAGTGCTTTGTGGGAGAACAGGCTGCCTACGCAGCAAAATTAATGCTTGGGTAAGGATTACAAATTCTGTGCAATCCGTGGATGTTCTCCTGCATTAGGTCCCACTTCTGTCATCACGGCGCACTGGGCGACCACTCAGAGTCCTAGGCTTTGGGTGGGCAGTGGACTTCTGGGAGTCATGAAATCTGGGAGTGACTCAAAAATAGAGAAGAAAAGAGTCAAATAATCAAATCTGCGTGCAGTGAATGGAGCACTGCCCTAGGTATCCTGGACAGTCCCATCCAATGCTATGATTTAAAAGACAAACAAGATGGTCCTGGTCTTTGGTCCAAAAGCAGACCCTTCCCAGTGTTAGTTGAATGCTAGAGACAGGGAACAACTCCTGTATCACCGCACTTTTCAAATGCAAACCAGCCACTCCAGAGCCCGTAACTCCACCGCCTCCATTATGGGACTCCCACATTCTGGGCCACTATCCACCTGCCCTGATCACCCCATGGCCAGGTACCAGGTAACTAGGGAGAGCCCCTCTGCCCCAGAGCCCACTGAAATGATGCAAATTAGTCCATCTTAAGTCGGCTCACCCTCCCTCCCTGGTCCTTTCAGCAGAAACCACAATAAAGGCTCCCTTCTCCCTCCACTTCCTCAACAACCCTGGAGCTGCTCGGTGTGGCCCCATGGCATGGTGGGTCCCCTTTGTCTTGGGATCCGTGAGTATCCCAAACCAACCTTCTGATAACAGTGGTCTCCTGATCTCCACACCTGGATAATAATTAAAGCCTATCAAAACAGGAAGGGAAGAAAAGAGGGAAGGAAGGGTGGGACGAAGGGAGGTGGGGGCGGGGAGAAAAGAAGCAAGGAAAAGACTGAAGAAGGAATAAAGAATGGATGAATGATAAGGAACTTAAAACCTGCTTCTCTTTAGGAAGACAAACAACGAAGATAGCCACAGAAGAAACTTCCAGGGGACATGCACACTGGAGACAAGGGCGGAGGCTGTGTGTGCAGCGGATTGGCCCATGGGGTACTCCGTGTTCAGTACGTCTCTGACCACAGCCACCTTGCTCAGGAAACCAGCAGAGAGCTTCACTTCCATGTATGGCTGACAGTCGGCATCCAATGTGGAGTAAGATTATAAAATGCTATTAAACTATAAACAGACCCATACAAGTCCCTTTTAAAGAACTCTCTGTGCTTTCATTCATTAAGATTCAGATGCTATGGAGGGTACAGATGTGCCTTTTACTCCTGGATCTCAAATAAAACACCCTGTATGGAAGGAGATGGCTTTGTATAACTCACATGACAGTTTACAGGGTAAGACAACTTCATCAGAACAGTATCACAGTATAATCTTCATGTTTTTGGCGGGGGGGCATCCAGGGTTAGGAAAATCTAGCTTTAACTGGATGTCACACTTCCATGTGAAATTTGGGGTCCATTTAAGGAGTGCCTTGATCAGAGGGTCACCCCACCAGGGACCCCTCCATCATCTTCCTTCCAGAGGGTGCCCCAGCGAATGGGTAAGAAAGCATGTCAGGAAGCCAAGGATGGCTCGGCCCCCACTAGGACCTGGTTTTAGTAAGACAGCCAGAACCCTCTCCCACTCAATCCTGAGAGCCTCCCTGCGTTTGCTGCCACGTGTGGAAGGAGCTGGATTTGTGGACTGGAAACCATCCAGCTGACACGACACCTGTTTGGGCACCCAGCCCTGGACGGGGAAAGCCGAAACTGGTTTCCACTGATTTTGATCTCGAGCATAAAACGGAGAGCCATCACGCTGGTCTGGTGAAAGGAGACAGAGCCTGCTTTGTCAGGGCAGCTTCATGGGAGGATGGGGCCCTAAGGGCTTCTCAGCCCCTGGCGATCCGAGCCGTGGTGGCTGGAAGTGCCTGCTTCCCACCAATGCGATTCACCATCCAGAGCAGAATTGTGGGAGCAAACAGCTAGCACGTGCACTCATGTAGCTTTGGAGTACTCCTCTCCTTTGAAAGAGTGACAGGGAACAGACCAGATCTCCTTAGCCCTGCCTCCCTGGAACATTCAAGCATTTGCAACAATACAATGGATGTCCTTGTCTCCAAGGAAGCAGGGAGACAGTCTCCCACTTCCTTACTACACTGAGTCAATTTTAGGGTTAACATTTTAAATATAAACAAAGAAACAGGAGTTCACATGACCACTACCCCTCTTCTCTTTGGAAAATTCAGACCACGATACACAAATGTTCAGAAGACAAGCCACCTAAGTAACACCCAGGGAAAAGTCTGAGGTTTCTGTTTTCCTCAGGTTTCTTCTAAAACCTATAGCATGATTCCTTAATGCCTTCATCATGGAATATATTTTCTGTTACTCAGAAGCCTAACTATGCAGCATCTGTCCTCAAAAGACTTTACAACACACCCTTATAACAGATTCATCAATTAACCCTGAGCCTCTAGCCAAGTGAGAAGGCACATCATCTCCCCTGTTCCTTTTTCTCTTTATCCTAAAAAAAAAAAAAAAAAAAAATGAAGTTGGCCTTCAATCTTTTTGTTCCAAATCCTTACTCCAAACTCTTGATGTTTTCCCCAGTTGCCCGAGTATGGAAAGAATCATGTCCACACTGGCTCCAACCAACCATTCCAGTTCTGTCGCTGTTCCCCAAGAAGCCCAGGAGTAAGACGTTCCATGAGAAGTGTGTCACGGTTAACGAGAAATCCCAAAGCAAGGGCTTTGTGTTATGTCAGAAAGAAACGAAAATTCAAAAGACAAACACTCATCCAAGATCGAAAATAGCATGTTCTTAAACCACAAAAATCAAACACCATTTTTGTAAATAAAATTTTATTGACTCACATCCATGTCCCCTTGTTTACATGTATCTATGGCTGCTTTTACTATACTTAGCAGTTTGGCGGTTGTGATGGATACTTTACAGGTCACAGAGCCAAAAATATTTACTAATTGGCCCTTTACAAAGTTTGCCGACCCTGTTCTAGGCCAAAAATTAATTTCTATGACCCTCAAATCCTTAAGCTGGCTTTGTCACTTTTTGGTCTTAAATGATCAAATAAGATCATTTTAATGACGGTATTTATGAGTTACTACTTTGGGGTTAGGGAAGAAGAGAAAGTCAA
Organism: Mirounga leonina; assembly: GCF_011800145.1. NCBI lineage: Eukaryota > Metazoa > Chordata > Mammalia > Carnivora > Phocidae > Mirounga > Mirounga leonina. Next base: position 9,197,065 of record NW_023270469.1, read on the forward strand.
AGAACTTTTAAAGATTCACAATCATTATTTTTGAAATAAAAATCTGATATATACCAGGAACCTGAATTCAACCACAAATATTTCTTGAACATGTACCATGTATCTGGTGTTTCTAATGTGGGCTTTTCTCCCCTTCTTGCCCCCCCCCCCCCCCCAACGCACTATGCCCTTGTTTACTTTGCCTGGTCAAATAAAAACAGCTTTAAAGAGTCCCCATCTCTGACAGGTGTCCTGCCTAATACAGGTTATGCATATATACGTTGTAGGTATTTGGATCACTCAAGTCATCTACAGAGTGCATTTTACCCCTAGGCTTGATATCCAAACTGTAGGATTAAGTCATTTAGAATGTACTTGATTCCGATAATATGCAGTGATTTTGTTCGTGCTGTTTGGTTTTGTTTCCTTGCCCAGAATGATTTCCCTTAGCTGGCTTGCAGATGAGCCACCCCATCTCCTGACAAGAGCACTTCGATCAAATGGTCTGCAGTGGCCCCAGGTCTTGCTGCTGCCGCAAGGGACTGACTTAAAAGACGGACAAAAAGTAGACACAGAGAAGTCCAGATAGTGTGATTAATGGTCGATCCAACTTTCTCTGAAGCGCATATCATGACTTGATGGGAAACCCTGAAGAGATTAAAGGGGGGAATTACATTACCATGAATAATATAAAAAAGTGATATTCTGCCTAAAAAGCTTTTGAGTGCAAGTGACTCGAACAAATATATTAACAGAGCTTACAGCAGATTCAATCAGGTTGAACGTTCCCCAGAATTTATTTTGAACTAAGCTTTATATATCTGAGATGTGAAGAATGAATCTATTCGGGACTAGCAGGAAAGCTATTAATATGCAGATTTTAACTCTGCCTTCGATTCGAGAGAGGTTCTATTGTCCCTCCCTTACTACTGGCAACCTCTCCCCATTACAGATGGAGTACACCTCCAAAAATCTTAATGCCCCAATTATGCTCTAGCGAGCTAAGACTTATTCTCCTCACTTTATTCTAACTTCCAAAAATCAGTTCAAATTTGTGTTATCAAGACACCGATAAAGCCACTATGTTCAAAAGTATGAGTTATGTCACTCCAATCCATCCTTCTGTTGGAAACTCCAATTCATTTGGGGGGCAAAACTTAGCAGTTAAGATAGAAATCTGCTTTCCAAAAACTAGGTGCACATTAACTTACAATCAAGCCATGATGTTCATCAGGTTACGGTGTATGACGGGTTAACGGGCTGCAACCAAAAGGCAAATAGTGAAATGAAGGCGTTTATTTTCGAACCAACAAACGTGAACAGAACCATTACAATAAGTCCTATTAGCATTCCAGTTATTGGGCAAAATAATTTCATCTCTAAAATTAATTAAATATATTGGAATGACCTGGACTCATTTCTGTGGCAAGCAGACGGAACAGCACTGCATGAAAGGCAAACTCATTTACAGTCAACTGGCCCATCAATTCCTTGACAGATTATGTTTAAGTTGATGGGAAGTGAAAGTTAAAAATGTGATTCATCCAATAAGGCAGCAATGTACTCCAAAGGAGTTTGCAACGCAATTTTTAAAATAAACTCTATTTTATTTTATTATTACTTTTTTTTTAAACTTAGGGACAGAATGCCTTTGGGTTGAGATACAAACTATGTCGAAAAGTATCGTTTGGAAAATTCTGGTTCTGTCCCAAGTTGTATTTTATTTTCCTAAGCAATCTGGATTTTTTGGTAAAGATTAATAATGTGTATGACAAGTAAAAGGAATGAGTGAGGTCCAAGGGCTTTTGCCAGGTTTTTGAAGAGAATCAACAGCAAACTCTTGGTTCAAATCAGGTCCACAATCCAAGCCTTTCTGGATCACCTAATGACAATGAGAAGTCAAAGTGTGTAAAGCACTGTCAGCCTCTGTGCTCAGTAGGTACCAGGAGTGCTAGAGACTATACTTTGAGAGCACATGCACTGCAGGGCCATGTGAACCTGGTGTTTGGGTGTCTACTCCGTCACTTACAAGCTGTATGACATTAAAAACAAAACACATCTAGCCCTCAGTCCCTTACTTTGTTCATCTGTAAAATGGGTATACTCATGTGCCCCCCCTTCGGTAGGACTGTTGTATTCAATTGAAAGAGCTGATATACACAAAGCACTTACTACAGTGTCCCCAATGTAATGGCTCAGCAAAGGTTAGTTTCTACCCTACCCTCTTTGGTTGGATCTGGAAGACATTCCAATAGGTCTGGTAGTACTCAACTTTTCTAGGCTTTTCTAAGTAACATGTCAACTTTAGATTGGGTTTCTGGGCCATTGCACCAGAAGAACCAGGAGTGTTTGTTGAACATACAGATTCCTGGACCCCATCCAGGATGTATCAGAATCACTGGGGAGTAGGGTTCAGGAAGAGATATTTTTAAAATAAATTCCTAAATGAGTCTTAGGGACCCAGAATTTTTGAGAATTTCTGATTTCAACAAACAGGATGTAGACAGAGAATCACAAACCATCACTTCTTGAGCAAATCCACTGCTATTCCACAGCATTAGATATGATTACCAAGGGCTGCAGCTATGGATCCTATGTTCTTTTGGACAATCCCTCGCCCTTGTTTTCCAGGTATGTGCCATGCAGGCTGCCTTTCAGTTCCTGGAACTGTCTGGAATAGGACCAGACCTTAATGTCCTGGTCACACCTACTGTTTGGCTCTCCTCCTCATTCCAAACCCTCCTTCTCCTGCCTAAACTCCTCCTCCTCCCTTTTGCACCTTAGTTCCAAGCTCATCTCCTTATGGAAGCCTTCTCCACCCCCTACACAGAATGGGAGTCACCTGTTCTAAGCTGCATTAGGACCTTACACTCCTTGTCACAGTGCTAACCATCTTGTGATTATTTAAGTCAGTGAATTTTTTTTTCTGTTTTTATAGACTGTCTTCTCTTCTCTCCTGAAAACTGATGGAAGGCAGGGACTGTTTCCTCCTTATTCACCAAATCATCCCTCATGGCCAGCATGGGCCATGGTATAGACTGAATTGTGTCCCTCCCAAATTCATACATTGAAGTCCTAACCCGTGACATGAGACTATTTGGAGGTAGCACCTTTAAAGAGGTCATTAAGCTTAAATTAAGTCATGAAGGTAGATCCCTAACCCAATATGACTGGTATCCTTGTAAGAAAAGGAAAAGACACCAGGGATGGGCCCAACAGATAGAGGGATCACCATGTGAAGACACAGCGAGAAGGCGGCCCTCTGCAAGCTAAGGAAGGCGGCCTCAGGAAAAACCAACTCTGCCACCACCTTGATCTTGGACCTCCAGCTTCCCTCCAATACAGTGAGGAAACAAGTTCTTATTGTTGAAACCATCCAGTCTGTGGTGTTCTGTTGTGGGAAGTTTAGAAAACGAATACAGAGCCCGTTCCATGGTGGGGGCACAAAAGCTGCTCCGTGGCCAACCATGACCACCAGGCATCTCTGGCTTCTCTTCACCCTCCCCTGCATCTGGGGAAATGAGACTGTTGAACTTATTTATGAATGGATTAATAGAAACAATCTGAAGACATCCCGTGAGCAGAAGGCCATGATGGTCCTACAAGTAACTGATTCCTAGAAGAGCTTGGAACCAACATAGCATCCCTTAGCTAGGAACTGGACCATCACTTAGTGCAACAGATCTCCCATAAAACTTCTGACTCTGGCAAGCCTCCCTACCCTCACCACAATGCTGCCAGTGGGAAAGAAGTCACCACCTAATCAAACCACCCTCTTGGAGTCCTAGGGAGCTAAGGCTTAGCTGTCTCAGGGAACCAGCACATGCAGGTAATTTGTGGGTATCTGCTTAGGAAAAGAATCCTTAATGCGAGAAGGGAAAATTAATTCACATTTAGTTTGTTGTCTTAGTCTAGAAATAATCTCATTTTTAATATTCTCATTTGAACCCCCTGCACATTGCAGTGAGCTAGAAAATGGCTCAGAACTCTGCCTCAAATACAGCTCTGCCACTTAATGGCTCTGTGAGTGTGGCAGTGACTTAGTTCAGTCAGCCACGGCTTCCTCATATGCAAATGAGCAACCATTTACTTAGTAAGATAGACAGGATGTCTACTCGATAAGGCTGTTGCAAGATTCAATCAGATATGGGATAAAAAGTGCCCAGCATGGTGCTCTCAATAAACCGTAAGTACGACTGTATTATTATTAAGGAATCAGATTTTATTATTAATAATTAATATAATAAATGCTAGCAATCATTGAGAGATGTCCACTCTTTAACAGTTATAACCAGAGAGAATACTAGTATCTGTTCTCCATTTCTTTACAAAATATTTGCTCTCAAAACTCAATTTTTCATTCAGTGAAAAGAGCTGGTGCTACTTGTTGGTCAAAATATGCAAGTCAATTAACTCACGGATATTTTGAAAGTAGGAAACACAGGGTTCTGTTTGGCGACGTTTTTCTCACTGTAGTAACCCCCAAGCCCTGCAACTGGAGGCTTTGAAAGTGACAAATATAAGTCTAGGTAGGGATTATCTTTCATCACAGTGCTCTAATAATCTCTGCTTTGACAAGAAATTTATGGCAGGCTGCTGGAACGTTAGTTTATTGATGATTAAAGTATCAACTGTCCTTGATACAAATAAACAGGGTTTCTGAATCATAAGCAGTGAGACAGGGCACCCACTGGGGTCCTGGGGCTGTGCAATTTATGGGTATTCAATTCTCATCAATGTATTGTCAGTATATCCAAAGCATCTGACAGGTTTCTGTTTCGAGGATGGATGCTCTTTCTACAACCCAAGGAGCACAAAAGGTAAGGTCTCAGCCTGATAGGTTTGAAGCCTGCATTATCACCAAGGATTTAATATTGGAAACTGCCCTTGGCCCTGGCTTTTCCTATTCCACATCTTTCAGGATTTGGTATGTTCAATATAGTATTAAGGACAGGATTTGGCAACCACTGAAAAGTTTCCATTACAGGGTCCAGGCCTCTGTTGAAGGTACTGGGTGAGGAGTTCCAATGACCAAGCAATGACCCCCAGAGTCAATGATGGAAAGGAGGGCCATTCTAACAGGGAATTCACACACAGGGAACTGGCTGCCAATATGGATGCCATGGAGGACCCCGGGCAGACACTGTTGGCTGCCTGCTCCACAGCCCTTATTCCTCCCTTCATCCTTGATGATAAACCTCCAGTCCCTCCCACCCCCAGCCCAAAAAGAATTCCTGACTTGTGGGAGACAGTTGTGGTGGTCTCATTTCCCTAGCTGAGACACAGACAGATATGTGATGCCATTCTGGACAATGCCTCATGAGAAGGGCTCTTTTGGCAGAGGCATCTTGGAAGGTGTTCTTCACTCTTTAAAGCATCCATGAAACAGGCACATTCTTATCTCTTGTTGTCTCTACTCATTATTATCTGCAAGTGATTCCTGGGACTTGGCAACCATTTTGTGACTGTGGGGTGAGCCTGCCTCAGAGAATAAACCAATGTGCTGGGGAAAGCAGAGCAGAAAGTCAGAGCTAATCTAAGTGCCTAACAATATTTTTAAGCCTTTGCATTAACTAAATCTTAAACTGCTTGAGCTCCAGACTTCTCCTGATGCAAGATAATATATTTAGCCAAAAGCTCCCTTTCTTAACATTTCTTGATCTTTCCTCCTATGTTTGAAAATATTCCCCACTGTTAACCCTAATACTTCAAATTACACGGAAAACTCACTTTCTTTTTTTTTAAAGATTTTTTTAGTTATTTCAGAGAGAGCACACACACACACACATGAGCATGGAGGGGGAGGGGCAGAGAGAGACAGAGAGAGAGAATCTCAAGCAGACTCTGTGCTGTGCACAAAGCCCAATGCAGAGCTCGATCTTACAACCCATGAGGTCATGACCTGGGCTGAAACCAAAAGTTGGACACTTAACTGACTGAGCCACCCAGGGACCCTGAATACTCACTTTCTAAGTGGAAAATGGCCAGGTGGATAGTATCAGGAATGGGCATCCTAACTTAACTTGGTTGTATTTGATTGTTTTCTTCTTATCTGAGATCAGAGGGGCAGATAAAAAAAAAAGAACGGCAAACTGGGAGCATAGGATACTGTCAGAAGCATGAGCCTGGTAGGCACAATGGCATAGGACTTAGAAATTGCACAATTAGATTCCTGGGAGGAATCCAAACCATACAAGAGAGTTATACAGTCTTTGGTATCTATACAGAGATACCAAAGATAAACTTCCCCTAACTTTAATCTCTCTCTGTGGGTAGATATCTGGGGATATTTTGTGATAGGGGTGGGAGAGGTTCATTTTCAAGGGGATGGGGCAGCCAAGTGGGTAGCAGCTCTCAGTATGAGTAACAAGCAGATTCCTGTGAGAGGCATAGCAGGAGAGAATGGAACATATTTATTTCTCCCTTTTCCTTAGTATCAGGAGGCTAATGATACAGTGGAGTAATGCCCTCAGGTAGACAAAAGAAAATACCTGTATCTCCCTGCCTCCCTTGCAGCTAGATGTTGCCACGTGACTCAGTCCTGGCCAACGGGATGTTAGTGAGTACTGAGTGGCACTTCTGGGAAACTCCTTTGAGGGAGGTGACTCAGCTGGAAGGTACATCCCTCCTTCTGCCTCCCCCTTCTTTCTGCTTTCTGTGGGTTGGAACTCAAAAAGAACTCAATAGCAGAGGTTCCAGGAGCCATCTTGGATCAAGAGGTGAACTTCTGGGGATAGAAGCCAAATGGCTGAGAATCGTAGAACAGAAGAATAAGAGGAGTCTTCACTGACTTCATAGAACCATCAGGTCAGTCCTGGACTAGCTACCTAGCCATGGACTTCTTTTAAGTGGAAAGATAAACCCTGATATGTTTAAGCCAATAATATTTTGGGTTTTGTTTTATGCAGGTGAACCAAGCACTAGCTGGAACAGTGGCATTTTTGCATGTAAGAGGTCTGATGCTTTCATCTGACTTCAACATTGGCTATAATACTGACTTAAAATGTCCATAGCAGGGACGCCTGGGTGGCTCAGTCGGTTAAGCGTCTGCCTTCGGCTCAGGTCATGATCCCAGAGTCCTGGGATCAAGCCCCACATTAGGCTCCCTGCTCAGTGAGGTGCCTGCTTCTCCCTCTGCCTGCCGTTCCCCCTGCTTGTGCGTGCGCTGTCTCTCTCTCTCTCTGACAAACAAAAAATCTTTTAAAAAAATTTTGTTTAAATGTCCATAGCATGTCTTTAAGACACTTTGACTGTCTTTCTTCTGCTAAAAGTCTGTGAATTCCAGGTTCAAATGCTTCTTTTACATTAATGGAAACTTGCAATGTGTAAGACCAAGGAAAAGTTATACCAAGCCAGACCCCACTGATCAACCATCCCCAGTTACCATCTGTGTCAACAAGAAATCCTTTGCTGGGGGGATACGTTCTTCCTCCTTGAACCCACCTCCAGAGATCACGAACATACAATCATCCCACCACAGACTCATCCCTGATCTACTTAACTTACTTTTATTCAAAAGTGGTTTTTCACATATGCTTTTGAAGTATGAGTTTCTTAGGCTCACTATTCCCTGCGTATGGTGGCACTTGCTTCAATAAGCCTGGCTTTTGCTCTGTCTCCAAGTTCAATGATATCAACCAACAGTATAGTCCCTTAATCCTTTTCCTTGTAGGCAAAAGGAGCATCATTTTGGTAAAGACTTAAGAGTGTGTACACACATCTTTTTGCTTCTCCTTCTAGGCCCATGGGGAGATGATACATTCCCTCCCATTGCGAGGTTGCATGATTAGTTCTGACCAATAGGCAGCTGACTGGAAGTGACATGTGACATTCCAAACCAAAGCATACAGCTGCTGTCGAGACTGACTCCAGGAGTGAACAAGAAGGACACATGTACCAGACGGTGTATCTAAGAGGCAATGGAGACAACACCTACCTGGGTCCCTGAGTGGCCGTGTGTGCAGGGACCCTGCCAACCCACATGGAGCACATAATGTGAGCAGGAAATAACAATACGCTCTGTGTCAAATAGCCTCCCTTGCCCCTTCACAACCCTATTCTACACACATGCAGAACTCACATACACTTTCATACTAGAAAAGAATTTTTTTTTTACTATTTTGCTTCTACTATCTTCCTATCGTTTCACTATTGGTTCTGGCTACAGAAAAAGATTGGGCTAATGTCCTCAGAGATCAGACAGTGATGACTCCCAGGGCCCTCATCTGGGTTCTAATGGAGAGTCCCATCTCGATTCTCCCTATATTAAAAAAGAAAGACAGAAAATGAAAGCACTTTGAGCTTATTATCTTTGCTTCTTGTAGAAATGCCGTCACTGAATTATGATTCAGGGTTATGTCGGTTTAGGGGACTGACATAAGAACTGTCTATTTGAAATGCATGTCAGTGTCTTTTAAAAAATCACAGTGGACTGCAACTGTGCTCCCTGGAGCATCCGAGGCCTCGCGCATGGCCCTGTGAAGCAGCCACTTGTTGAGGTTAACTCTGCAGATTGCCTCGTGCTATGCAGCTTGTATTCCCTGACAATCACAGGCACTGTGGTTTGCTTCCGGCCTTACCTATCAGGCAACCTGGGGACCAAATTCAAAGCCAAGCCAGGAAACAGGCTTACTTTAAGTTCCAGCAACGTCCACTCTGCCATTTTCAGATCGTCCCTCTTTTTTCTCCTAATTTGCAGACTTGACATGATATTGTTTGTTTTCCAGCTTGAGGAATGAAGAGCCTTTCACCTCCTACAAAGTCGGGAGCACCCTCCTTACCACGGACCCACAGGCTAGAAGACCACACCAGCGCATCATCACGTCGGGTCATCTAGCCGCTATCATTCAGGGAGGGCCTGAGATGCACAGACCCAGGGGGGTTCCCGCTAGCTTCCATTTCACATCCTGAAAGGTTTGGTGCCAAAGGAAACGTGGGAGTCTATCCTGGGTAGCATCCCTTGGGAAAAATCATGAAAATTAAACCCAGGTGGATCGCTGGGGTCTGCCTAATTCACGCTTTTCTGTCCTCTGTGCGGAGAGGCCCTCTCGTAACTGGCTTCAAGCAAGAGGCCAGTCCATGACAACAGACCCACCAGTCCTTGGCTGATTCTTAGAAACAGAACGAAAGGAAACGAAAAAAAACTTCAACTACTTTTTGTTTTTCATATTACAAAAGCAACCCATCTCTCTTTACAAAAGAAGAGAAATCAGAGAAGAAGGGAAGGAAAAAGCAAAAATGTTAAGAAGACACTGTGCACTATCTAAGCTCCTAGAGCTGTGCCAGATCCACTCACGTTATGGGAAGGCAGAGTCACTCACAGTCGTCACATTACACATCAGGACCTCAAGGTGTACCAGCACATACTTATTTATCCAATGTCCCGTCTCTCAGCCAGTTAGTGGTGGAGGCAGAATCTGAATCCACAGCTATTTGACAAAGCTCATTAGCTTCACCTCAAATAACTCAATTACACCTACATAGCCTGGTCCACGGTGCATAATTCAATGTGTTTCTTTCAGAGTCTTCTGTGTGTGTGCCCATGCATGTTTGTGTGTAATAACGGAGATGCATAGAGCACATGCAGTTTTGTAAACTGCTTTTTACGCTTAAAGTTCTCAAAATACATTGAGTTCTCTGCATATTTTCAAAGGCCTCTGAAAGTCTAAATTAATTATATCTACTCACCAACCTCCCAACTCAGCTGATCATGACCAACTGTGTGTTAGTGGGGGACATAATTCTCATACAGAACCACCCTGGATAAAATAAATAGGAGCTCACAGGAACTCACAGAAACTCACCGCTCGGGAGGGAGTAGCAGTCAGAAGCCCAGAGTGTAGCCACTCGCCAGAGATGTGGATGCTGACACATTCCATGGTCAGAGGCCCGCAGTCAACGTCAGCATTAATGAACAGTTCACAAATGACCTCTTGTTTGTAGGTCAAAACCAAAGCCAATTCTTTCCTTCTTCTACCTAAAATCAGTGGATCTCATGAACACCAATGATACCCAGGAGCACGGACTGGTGTATTTACAACTAGCAAGTATGTTTGGATATCACACATGACACGCATGACACCTACATGGGAGAACCCGGGTCCAAGCAACACGACCGTCATGTTTGGAACCAGAGCTCAGAATCAAGATTGGGCATTCTCAAATAAACGATTACCCTTAACTACTGATATTTTAAAAACACTTGGGTTCCTGATTCTGTTTTTGCTGTTGTTCTTTGCTATAGGATATTAATCCTGCACAGGATTCTGTGGTTACTGCTTTTTGTTTTCTTTTTTCACCTTACCATACCTAAATGGATGAATGCAACACTCCCTCAGACAGACAGTGACTATAGATCAGAAGCCAGAGAAACTGTGTTGGTGGAAAAAGAAAGGAGGACTGTTGATTCTACTTCTGAGATTGGTGTGTGGTTTGCAAAAAGAGAGAGAGAGAGAGTGTGCGTGCAGACGCACATGTGCACTCAATATGTTATAAGCGGGAGCCACAAACACTGGGAACTGGGAAACACCCATGTTTAAATGTAGTGTGGTGTTATAAATTTATATTGGATCTGATCCTATCTATGAAGAGAGAGTAAATTGCTCAATAGAGGTGCATTAATAGCAAGATAAAGAAAACGAGCACATTCCAGCATCAAGTATAAATGCTCAGGGGGACATCGCCTGTGTTAGATTATCTACTGCACTTCACCCCAACATTAGCACCAGTAATGCCTCTCTTTAGGGGGAGAGCATGCTTTGGTGCAAGTGCCAAAAGTTCATTTCCCAGGGAGCCACTCGCAGTACAATCTCTACAGAAATCACATGTGCAAATCTGTCCATCCGTGGAGGAGCGCTTAGAAGTTTGAAATAACGCACCTGTGTGCACCCTAAAATATAAAGTCTTCGGACCTGAAGCCCTACTTCTGTCAATAAGAATTAAGTAAATATTTTGCACTTATTCTGTGCTCAATTCTAATCAATGCAGAATTGCTTACTGGAAGAGAAATATACTCTTTAGAATTCCACTTTAACTTCTCCCCCTAAATAATGCTGTAAGTTTTCTTTCTAGAACTACAGTAGGTTCTGCGACAAGCATGCCCACCACATGCCAAGCAGAGAGGCAGAGCACTGGGTATTTTCACCAGTTATTTCAACTAATCCTCACCAAAAGCCCTTAGGAGCTGAACAATGCTCACCGAGGCTCAGAAATGAGTCACCGCCTCCCAGAGCTCCCGTGATTTTGTCCGTGTGCCTAATGACAAATCCAAACGCCCCTGTTCAGTTCAGCATGTATTTATAAAGCACCTACTATGTGTCATGTGTTGCACAAGGAGAAGCTCCAGGAACAATGACACTGTTGCAATGGGATGTGGCTAAGTGATAAAGGCAGACATGAGTTACGAGGGGTACGAGTTCCTTAAATGTCACACAGCACAGAACGATCGTTCCTGTCTCGAGATCCTTCTGTGTCTCCAAATTGCCTCCTTACCGGGCTCCTTTCCCCATTCGCCCCCCAGCTGTGAAAGCGCACAGCTTCACTTGCTGTCCAAAGCGACTATTCCAGGTAATGGAAGAAATTGCAACAGAAGAAACATATAAACAAGGTAAGTTTTCAAATGCATCTCTCAGGTACCATTCAGGACAAAATGAACAGAAATAAACAATCCTCCAATATCAGGTGACATATTTTATACTTTTCCACCCTGCATTTTAGGAAGGTAGCAGAAAGAAAAACACTCTTAAATCAGGGTTTCAGAATCAGATGCTGGTATTAGAAATAAGATTAACCCAGTCCCTTAACAATCAAATTTATGACTAGTAAAGGGTTATGAAAAATTCTATCTTGATGTCAAATGTAGGAAACACAGTCTTTGGAGGCATATAATGATAAACTGCAGCCTGAGCAATAAGCTCGGTGAAGGGAATGAGCGGTTCAAGAGTTCAGAACATGTGCGCTGGAAAGGTGTTCAGTTAAAGAGAAGGGCTGGCTCCAGACAAAGGCAAGGAAAGGTCATCCTCAGAGTCATTTTATCTTCATTACAATGGGCGGTGGCCACAGCGCACATACCCGGACGTCCACACTGTACCCAGGTTTAAGACTCACTGGGATATTCAAGTACTAAACACAAGTAAACATGCTGCGTTCTGGCGACAGCAGAACCCCGATATTGCCATCTGGGCTTCTCAGCGCAGTCCCCACCATCCAAAACAGATGCGACAGCAACGGTCCCCCCAGCCACACGCCTGCCCTTTTTTTTTTTTTTTTTTTGGTGTGAGTGATAGATTAATTAAAGATTACAATCTATCTTCTTCAGAAGACCAGAGAATTGGACTTGCAATCAGCAACTTAATTTTCTTTCAGGTAACTGCCAAACTTAAATTCGTTCTCCCAAATAAAATAATGGCCCCCATCTGTGCAGCTTGAGATTCCATGTTCCAATAAGACCGTGTTCATGATGTGCCCCTAGTTTTCAGGAACTGGGGGAAAGGTGAACTTCATTTACTGATTATCAGCAGGCTGCTGAGAGATAGCGGGGCTGTTGTGATGGGGAAGAAGGTCCTGACCCACATCTGGGACAACCTTTCTCAGAAGGCTGAGGCCAGAGGCTTTCCATTTTTCAGTGCTGCCCCCACGGCGGACGAGTCTCACCCTCCCTCCAAACACATACAGACCCAGCCGCCCTAATGCAGCCTCCTCACCTTCAAAAGGCAGCCCTGCTCCATCTCCGTGTGCCCCTTGCCCCCACATGCGCGGGGGCAATGGGGACCCAGTTTCCAACCCCAGTTCCCAACCAGCTGTAAGCGCAGCATAACTAAGCTCCCCACCCTGGCTTGTGTATGAGTATGGGTTTTAACATGTACATTCATTTCCAGTTGCAAGTGACGTGTTGTTCCGTCAGCAAGAGGAAAGGTGATGAGGAGGATGAAAACAACAGCTATAATTTGCTCAGCATCCACGGGTAAGTGAGAAAACCAGCCGTATCCTAGGTCAGGTTACAGCCTCTAAACCTTCATCCAGCCACCTGGGAAAGTACATCATTTTTCATCAGGGTGTTTGGGGATTAAGGATTAAGTGAACTGATAGATGGATAAATAGATGGTGAATGCAGGAATGGACAGATGGATGGATGGAATGCCAGAAGGATGGATGAGTGGAGGGAAGCAAAGAAGAAAGGAAGGGAGGATGGGTATAGACACTGATATTTAAAAGACCTTGCCTGGAGCTAGTACATAGCAAGCATTCAATAAAAGGCTTCTGTTGTTACACTGAGCACTCTGACCAGACTACAGAGACATGGAAATTAAGGGAAAAAATAATCCACAAAAGCTAGAGGCAAGTCGCCTCCTCTCCCTCATCCTCTGTCATCACCCTCGTGTCCTCTCCTTTCCCCATCCCGGTTATGAACCTCAGAAGCCATGCCGCAGCAGGCAAGGCAGGTCCTACGCCGGTCCCCCTGGAGTCGCACTGAGAAAGCTCGAACGGCACTGGCCTCCACCACCATCTGCACTGCGATGTGTGCTGGCAGCAGGAAGCTGCTGGGACGGAAAAGACTCAGAGCAAGGCTGAAGCAGGGAGTGCTCACACAGCTCAGTGGGCAAAGCTGCATTCGACGGTCACCTGGACAGCCAATTCTGCACATGACAAAAGGCCACAACCTCCCAGCCCAGCCGGCAACATGGGCCCGCTGGGGGCAGCCTTCATCCCTTGGGACAGGTCACCCTCGCTCTGGAAGGATTCAGTCATCGTGAACTCATTCGGCTGAGAACCTCAGACCCTGAAAGCGACCGCTGGGGAAAACATACAGTTCTGTGGCAGGTAAGACATTCACACTAAAAACTGAATTTAGATGGGGCAGAGGGGAGAATGCTGCCAAATTATACCCAATGACATTTCCAAGTGCAGGCATACACCCTGGGAGAAAGCGTTGTCTAAAAACATCATTTTAGGTCACGCAGCATGTTTTAAACTTCATGATAATAATATTAGCCAGCATGTAATGGATGCCTAGCATATACAAGGCACAGTGATAGGCACTTGACAAGCGCTAGCTCTAAACTTCCCAGCGACTTCACTGGGGCACCCGCCGCCACTGCTGACATCATGGGTATGGAGAGCTAACACCTCCTGGGTGCTCAGTGCTCAGCAGGCGCGTGTGAGGTCTGCCCGCAGGACTTCCCGACTCCCTCTCTCCTGATCGTCCCCACCTTACCACCAAGGAAACTGAGTCCCCAAAAGCCTGAACTCCCTGCTCGAGGTCACACCCCTGAGAAGTGGTGGAAGTGGACTCCCTCCGGCCCCTGTCCGATCCTGTTCTTTTGCTGCCACAGCTGCTGAAGAAACTGGCAGGTCAGAATTGCCGAAGCACGTTGCAACGAAGTCCATACATTTCACGATTCCAAGGAAGAAGAGATCATCTCAAACCTTCCTTACTGAACAACAAGCAAAAGATGCCAACAGGATAGGCCTTCTCTTCAAACGCGATTCAAACGTCCGTGGCATCAGGCCCGAACGAATTCTCCTTTCTGAGGGCCCGTTAAGGCCTCCTCGCTCTGGATTTCAAGGAGGGTGGGATCAGGGTGTACATGGAGGGGCCGCAGTGTGCACTGTGCACAATGCATTTCTGTCCTGACTCCTCTTTGGAGAGATGGAGTCCTACAGTTAGCTTCCAAACAATAAAAGTGAGCAGTTGGAGCTGCAGAAGGAGATGAAGATAGAGCAGGGAGTGATCCCCCATATCACCCATCTCCCGGACTCAGAAAGGGGGCCGTGGGGAACCTGGTCCAGACGTGGTCCCCATCACTGATCACTCAGACTCGGATGGCAGAGGCAGAATGAGCAGGTGATGTTATCTCCCTGAGCAGACCCTGTGCGTCTGCAGCATCTGCTCAGGGACAAGTTCTCAGTGCAGGGGAGAGAGACAGAATGAGACATAAATGAGCTCTGCAACTTCCCCTAGTTGACATGAACTTGGGGGTGTCTGTCTACAGTCACAGTATGAAACACTATTGTAGGGCATTCTCCCGAACACATGCTTCTGAGAGAATCACTATTTGTTTTTTTAGATTTTATTCATTTACTTATTTGGAGAGGGAGCATGTGAGAAGGGGGAGGGGCAGAGGGAAATGGAGAGAGAGACTCTCAGGCAGACTTCCCGCTAAGCAGGGAGCCTGACACGAGGCTTGAATTCACGACCCTGAGATCATGACCTAAACCAAAATCAAGAGCCGGACACTTAACCAACTGAGCCACCCAGAGGCCCCCAAGATAATCACTATTTAGACCAAAGCCTAGAGATAACCGGCCTCCACATAGTGGAGAGTTTCCACATCCTTCTAAGATTCCAGGATGGTTTGTTTTTTGTTTTTGTTCGTTTGTTTGTTTATTGCCATTGGTGATGTCCTCTTCCACCCTTGGATCCAATCATGTCAAAACTCTTCAAAATTTGGGTATTTTTTTTTTTAATGGTAGAAATTAGATGCTATGGACATCTAAATCAAAATTGAGTTTCCTGGGAATGACAACCATTGCCTTTCACCATGAGTCTCTAGGTGGCTTTCAGTTAGTTGTGTCAATGAGCTGTCAGGATTTACAGTCACAAAGAACAACTAGCATTTATTGAGCACCTATCCTGTGCCAGGTGCTGTGCGAGCCGATTTGTTCCGACTGGTTGACTTACTCCTGAGGATTCTTCATTTTCGATACTGGAGGAGCCTCAGTGAGGCGAAGCCTCCTGCCCAAGGGTACACAACCAATACCTCTAGAATACCTGCACTGCAGATAAAAAACAGCCAGGTAATTCTAAATTTCTTTCTTTTTATCTAAATTTCTTTTTAACTCAGGGATTCAATGATTCTAATATTCATTTTTCCCAGTATAAATTGAATTATAACACTGGCTTATATCCATCTTTCTAAGAACTCTCTTCAGCATTCACCTCTTAATTTTGGCAAATACTTGTAGGGTTACTATTTTGTATTTGGCCTTAGACTGGGAGTCCAGCTGTTACCAAGATGATGCATATCTCCCCTTGCGGGCTCCTGGAGAAGACAGACATGTAGACAAACATGATGATCAAACATGCTAAGAGCGATGGGGATCTAGAAACTTCTGAGGGAACATTCAGGAGCAGTATCCAACTTAGTCCTCCAAGACCAGAGAAGGCTTTCTGGAGGAATAACGTTTAAGCTGAGACCCAAGGACAAGGTGGCGTTAGGTCTGGGGATAATATGGACAAAGGACAACTTCCAAGGAGTAGAAGAACTGCAGGTCTGCCATTCAGAAGGACCCATGATGACGCCTCCCAGTCTGTCCCACCAGAAGGCTTTCAAGCACTCAACCTCACCTTGGCAAATCTGTAAGAAAATGCAGTTGCTGTACTACTCGTTCATTAGGAATCCCAGTTACCAATGTGCGTGATGAGGACAGACCCCTCTTTCAAAAGGAGGTGAGGGCCAAATGCTGGGTCACTATAGCTATCAGCTCCCAGGGACTGGGGCCACCCGGTCCAGAACTGCCTCCCCCACAGCCCAGAAACTTATGCTCACAGACCCCAAAAAACCAACAGGCTGCCAGAGAAAAGGCAGCCCTCACTCTTCCCAGCTCGTTTTCCATGCAGAGTAGATGGGATAATGACAGCCAGTTCTGAGTCCAAACCATATGGCTCAGGGACTCTGCTTCCTGGTGATCTTGTCTGTTTTGAAGATAAATTTTAGGATATAAACAGGGATGGGTGGATTCTCTGTGAGTAAAGCAAACGTTTGATCAACATTGGAGAGCAGGGACCTGAAGTTATAACCCCGGGGCAAGAACTGCCAGTGAGGATACTCTGTTGCCAAATCTGGGCAGAGCTCATGAGCATTTGGCAACCTAATGAAGAGAGGGACAATTAATACCCTCTTAAGAAAATTAAACAGGCTAAGCTAGGATATGCATGTGTATTGAATGCCCACCCATTTCTTCATGGAGGTGTCTACGTGGAATGCCCCTGGTTTTCCAAAGTTCTATTGCAGAGAGCAGTTCCTCCCAAACTCAGCGTGGCCACAGAATCACCTGGTGAGATTTGAAAAAGTAGACTACTGGGTCCCAACCAGAGATTTTGACTCAAAAGATCCAGAGTAGAATGGAGAAATCTGCATTTCTAACAAGCACCTCCACAGGATTCTGATCCTGATTTACATCCAAGTTTAACAGACATTGCCAGAGTTCAAGGAAAGTGGGGCGGCGGGGGCGGGATGAGAATTTTGACTGATACTCTCTGCACTTCTAAGTACTCTTTTGATTAGCAGGTATTATTTTGACTGCATTTGCAAGCATCTCTTTTTTAAGTGATTACTGTGTACACCCACAATTTATAGTACTATGCTGGGCACTTCACACTTCACAACACTTTCTTCTCTAACCAAATAACCTTAAGAAGCTTCTCTGGATAGGTTCAGTCACAAAAAAATTCCAGCATTCCTTGACTGGCCACTAACACAGGTCTGGCCCATTGTTATCGATGGTAACTTCTGTAAAACGTTCTTTCCGCTGTTGATGTGGGGACTGAGCGGCTGATAGATCAATACATTATTTCAACCATGCTTCATCTGCTTGATGATGTTTTGAAAACATAAAAATGCGTACCAGTAAAATCAGGGACCTGAAGCTACTAAACATTCACGTATATTCCGCTGGTAATTTTGTCCAAAGGAACACCTACCTATATGTGGAAATCTAAACTGAAATCCATTACTTGACTTTGCCAGGAGAGTTAATCAGAGCAGAGAGGTCTGCACAATAAGAGACTGATAAAGTTACTTTAATTGGCAGGCTTAAACAATTTGTCTCTGATTATCCAACTTCATCCATTTGGGAAAAATTCAAAGAACTGGTAGCAAAAGAGAAACAGTAATTTTTGGGATAAGATAATGATGTATCAGATAAGGCAGTAATATTAATAATCACATTTTTATTGTACAATTGTTTTAAACAAACAGGCTGCAGAATGTAAACAATGGAACCATCCTGACCTAAGGGAGGTCTGGGAAAGGGCCTCTCTCCCTCCCTCCTCCTCGTAAGGAAAAACAAAACGAAAACACTCACAAAATTATCCATCTTAGAGAGTGGCAATGATGTCCTTGCTTTTGCTGTCCCTCAAAGAAAATTCCCCGAATTGCTGAATGTCCAAGTTTACATTTAGGCTGGGAAGCCAAACTGAGATCTTGGTTTTACTTTGCCTAATTTCTGGCTATCAGCACTGTGAGAATCTAGGAAGTTTCTCCACCAAACATATGCTGAGACTCGTAAGATATAAACAACTCCAAAGAACCACGCCACACTGAAACACAATCAGCATTAATGAAATGGAGACCATTAATTGCGAGGGGAGTAAGGCTGCGCAGTGGCTTGGAAATGCAGGTCCAAAGGTGGATCCTGAGTGTCATTTCTCAGAGCCTGCTTCCCTACCTGCCAAACTGCGCATCACCTACCTCGTAGAGGTGTGGAGATTCAATGAGATCGTATGCTGCAAAATGTTTAGCACAGCTAGTAGCATATGATAAGCACTCTAGACTATTAAAGATGATCGCTATCACTATCTGCATCAGCAGCAGGATGCGGAACTCATCAGGCTGAACTTCACAGGGTGAAGAATTTCGGATAACAACACGGTAACAGCCACAGAACTCTTAAGAGAGTAAGATTCCTGAAGTTGCGATTAGCATCGCGTGTTGGTTTTGCTTCGACAAATGCCCTGGGGCACAGAACTGTATTTAAGAAAAACTGATGGCCTTTATAAGCCCGAGTATTTTACAGTATACACTTAAAACCGTTCTGAGAAGATGCCATCAGACTGCCATAACACAGCAACAACAACAAAAGCCAAACAACAACAACAAACCCCAAACAAATAGGATATAAAACAAAACAAACACACACCTAAGAACCCCTACCAAATAGTTCAATAGGAGCACTCACCTCTATGAGGCTATATTAGCACGCATTTGATAAGGAGCCGCCTAGTATTACTGACTTTTATTAAAACTCAGATGACGGAAAGGCCTTTCCTAAGCAGCTGACTCCTCGTCCAGGACAAGAGGAAGCTGGGAGTCTCGCACTCCGCCGGGACCCGGGGCCTGCGGCTTCTACTGCTCCCTAACGCTGAACAGGAAGAACCACCCGCTGAAAAACACTCAGGCCTTTTCATTCGCCTCAAACCCCTAACTAAAGTTCATTTTCACAAGCCAAATTTAAAAATCAATTAATAAATCACAACTGCCAAAGAATGTTAAAAAGCCCAAAGGCACCTAAGAAGTGCTTAGAAGAAACAACAAAGCTTTAAGCCTGAGATAAATGGGTTTGCTGTGTGTTTACTGTAATGTTGACTTAGTATCCCAAAGCAAAAATTCTCTTACCTCCACTTACCACTACTTTGTATGATAATAGCAGCATTAATTTTAAAACGATCATGAATCAATCAGGAAATCGGACTCGTTTTTACTGGCAACAAAATACTGTAATTAGCACCCTGAAGAAGAGTGCTTTCTAGGTAGGCATTGGTGAGAGCAATCTTGTGCTGTTAATTCTTTGTTAATTATGCCTAGTAAACAAGGTTGAAATGGGAGTAGGCTGCGTTAACATCCCCACCTCTCCCAGTTAATCGTCCTTCGACATAACCACCTTGAATCTTTCGCGATGGGCTGCGGTAGAGTTTCTCAACCTCGGCTCTGCTGGCATTTCATGCTGGGGGCGGCCCTGTGAGTTGTAGCACGTTCAGGAGCAGCCCTGGCCTCCACCCACTAGCTGCCCAGTGGCACCTTCCCTCCAGCGACCTTGGGCCAGGCCAGCCCTTCCTTCTCAGCCCCTACCTGGAGTCCACTGTCACCCCCAACCAAGGATCCTCTGAAGGGACCCCCACATTCCTCTGCTGCCCTGCACTCCTGGAGTGGGCCTCCGCATGGATGTGGGACCGGTCAGAGGTCATGAAAGCCTGCAGCCTTCCCCAACCCTGGGCTGGCAGGAATATAATGTACTGGGCTGGTGACTGAAGAAGCAGGCTCTTGTTCACCCTAATCCAGGTCCCAAGTATGTCCCACAGTGGAGGCTGCAATCCTTTGGGGGATACCTGTCCACCCAAGATTGGAGTGGTGGGCCCATGGAAAGGGGAGATTAACTTCCCTGCCCCTTGCTGGAACCTCACATTTTCATTTTGCACTGTTTTTGGCATATTATACAGTCTTAATGGGACCTTTCCTATTTCAACGTGTGCCTTCGGCAAGTCACTTGCATTAGAGCTCTTGCACTGCTGTCCTTGCTCACAACAGTCACAGGATAGATGGCTTGGTGCCACCATGCTTCCTGGTGGAAGGATCCAGAACCACCAGCACCCTCAAGGCCATCACATCAGCAGGGGCCTGAAGCAATGAGCAGTAGCCCTCCTCAGCCCTGCAATGAGCTCTTGTTCCTGCTTCTCTTTCCCTCCACCCCCATCACCTTCCAGGATTGGTGGAGCGGGGCCCTTCCTTTGGGTGCTCTGATTCCACTCCTCTGTTCCAGTGTCGCCCCGGAAGAACATGTTAATGACCATGGCTGTGGATGCACCGCAATACTGTTGTGAGCGCTCTTTCGTCAAAATTACAAAAGCCAGAATGGCTTCCTGGATATCAAAGGCAGATCTGATGATACATGTGTTTTATGACCATAAAATATAATGTTCCAATCAAATGATAAACCATGCTTCTTTGATTTTTGTATCTCCATTTGGAAGGAAAAGAATTGTACTTTTTTCCTCAGACCCTTTTCTTAAAGCTGTGTTCATCTTCCCAAAAATTCTGGCCAGTTTCAGGCCAGGACACCCTGTGTCAGAGTCAACACAACTGGGGACAAATTGGGAGAGAAGCAAAGGAAGGAGCTGTAAGATGTAATATCTGCCACTGGTGAGAGGCTCCAGGCAGTCGAAGGATCTCTCCAGCACACCATAGCCCTCACTCCCTCTTGGGTCCCAGGGGGTGGAGAAGATTGTTTAAAAAGGGAAAAAATATGGGTGGTTCAGTCGATTAAGCATCCAACTCTTGATTTCAGCTCAAGTCATGATCTCAAGGTCGTGGAATCAAACCCCCCCGTCAGGCTCTGCACTCAGCGTGGAGTCTGCTTGAAGTTCTCTCCCTCCCCGCCTCCCCCTGCCCCTCTCCCCCAAATTAAATAAATAAATCCTTTTTAAAAAGAGAGAGAGAGAAAATACATTGGCCTTTTCTTCATCAATGCCCCCTATAAAATGCACTGAAGGCTGCAAAGGATTTTGTTGCTTGATTTGGACTATAAAATTAGAACCACAAGAACAATTTCTTGCAGACAAATATTTTCTGCTTGGCTTTCTAAAAAATATGTATTGTCAAAAGAAATTAAGTAATCCGTGTATTTTAATGCCCAATGATATATGTTAAATATTATTTATTAAAACGTTAATAATTCATTAGTTAAGAGACAAATGTGGAATCAATTAAATTTTACTAATTAAGTTGGATTATAACGAAGAGAAATTGAGAAGGAAGTGTCTGGTGGAAAATAATTTTAAACAACAACAAAAAAAAGAGCATCATACATGGCTGCATTGTCCATAATGTCTGGTTCCCACGGCAGATGTATTATGACAATTCCCCTTAAAAACCAACAATAACAGTACCTGAGCAATAAAAAAGGGTAGCCTCATAAAAAGAAGGAAGCACAAAGAAGGGAATCAACTCAAATGCATCTGAGATTTACAAAGTGAGGTTTACCGGCTAAAACACGGTTCACATTATTTGATGTTGACTTGATAACCACACAAATTAGAATTGCCACAATTTAATGAAAGTTCCCATGTGAAACACGAGAAATACAAACCTAAGTGAATTGTGCTTGAGGACGGTAGCAAATGTTAATAAAATACTCAAGGAAAGAAAAAAAGAAATTCCACTGGTATTTCTAAAAGTGGGGCTGTGTTCTTACCTGCATCGTCCTACCCTAAAGCTCCAGCTCCTGGCCGTGTTTGGGCCTCTGCCGAGAACCCGGCCTCCTGCAGGGAGTGTGCATGCAGCTGTTTCCTGACGCCCCAGGGGCCGTGTTCGCATAAATCAGACACCCGCGCTGGACACCATGTATGGAGGATTATTTCTACAAGGAAGACTGATTGTGATGTGCTAAAAGTATTTCCACTGACTGAAGGCCACCACATTATGAAAAACAGAAAGTCTTTTCACCCATGATGAAGAAAAATAATTATGAAAGAATAACCAACCCCCCCCCCTTTTTTTTCTCCGTTCAGACTGTCCAGTGGGAATTAAAATACCACCACCCGGATATAGAATACAAGCGTTTAAAATGCACAAGGACAGATAAGAGTTGCTACTAAGCTGTGACCTTCAGCTCCCCAAACATTTATGATTCGGTAATTACCGGATGGTATTATTACTGATGGCTACACTACTTCCTCTCTCTTAGAGCCATTTGAATACAGGGGGGTGAGTGGAATTCTCAGCATCTGCTGGCTGCTACAGCGTGTGCTGTCTACAGCTCTCCACTTAAAAACCTTGAACTTATACATGATGGTGCATATTAAATACTACAAAAATTAGCAGTTTAGGCCGTTTGGTTTAGATAGGTGGCTTTAAATGTAGGTGGTAATTATTACCATTATTATTACTATAGTCAATTAGTACAGATCGGCAAGCCCCTGCTCAAAAAAGGATGTCGTGCCTGATTTCTGCTCATGCCAGTGTTCAATTTTAACCCTATCAGATATTCGATTCAGACACCTGACTTTATTATCCTGAGCTCTTCACTTGTAACCTTGCCTGTACTTTTTACCAAAGCTAGCAGGAGCATCTCATCTGCTCAATTACTTATTAGTGTTGCTATAGAATACCATTTCCTCTTGCGGCTGATAAAATATTAATCAAAAACAGGAACTGAGCGATTTCCCAGTGTAGATGTCTTCTAATGGTAATACAGGGAGTCAAAGAAAGATCTGGAGGTCATATAATAGCTTCTGAGGAAGGCAAAGAGGAGTGACGTCGGAGTAGAAGAAGAGATTGTAGGCAGAGCCCAGGGGCTGGTGAGTTCCTGCCATTCCACACAGAAGTAAACTTCTAGAAATGTGAATGGAGGAGACTGGTGGGAAGAAGCTATGTCTAAGAGAGACGCAAAGTTTAAGCGTTTTGTTTTTCTGTAATACAGAGTGGGCCTTTAATTAACCAGAATGGTGGGTGTCTTGATTTAACCAGAATTTTGTTGTTGTGGTTCTAACCCTCATTTATCAACTCGTTCCAGGTCTCCTGAATCTACTTCCTTTACCAAAGGGAACACGCCAAGCATGGCTGAATCTCAGACCAACTTCTGAATCTTGAAAAAAAACGCCTTCTCTCTTCCCTTCTCCTCTGAGGTCTCCTCTGTGTGGAAAGAACGCGGGCTTCAGATGCAAATGGCCATTGGTTCCTAGCCAGCCCTACTACTCCCTCCAAGGTGACTCCCTGGCAAAGTACTTAAACTCTCTGCACCTCAGGTTCTTGAAACCTCGCAGAATTTGTCGTGAGTCTCAAATGCTCTCTTTCCCCATCCCCAGTACCAAAATTATATACAAGTCAATAAAACACAGACAAATATCCATATACCCTACAAACTAAACAACACACACACACACACTCACACACACACATCACTTTCCATAGATGCAGAATTCAGGGTAAATTGCATTTTCGTGTGGGTTTATTGTATTTTAAAAAGTGGAGTTTTTTTGCCTTGAAGCATTGACTAAATACTAATACAAAGTTTTAAATACTAAAACTTTGAGAAGAACTCTTTAAAACTAGCAAAGAAAAAAAAACCCAACACTTAAAAAGGTAGTCATCTTAATTAACACCACCAAACTAATCTGAAAACCAGTATCATGACTCCCATTCTTTGGGTTAATACTTATTCAGAATTTGTGTTACATATATTAACACATTTAATTTATTAACCTGCATGACAGCCCTGTGGTACAAGTACAACTCAGCCCATTTTTTAAAAAAAGGAGGAGTCCTAGGGGCGCCTGGGTGGCTCAATCCATTAAGCGGCTGCCTTCGGTTCAGGTCATGATCACAGGGTCCTGGGATCGAGCCCCGCATCGGGCTCCCTGCTCCGCGGGAAGCCTGCTTCTCTCTCTCCCACTCCCCCTGCTTGTGTTCCCTCTCTCTCATGTCAAATAAATAAATAAAAAATCTTAAAGAAAAAAAAAGGAAGAGGCCTAAACACTAGGTGATTCGCCCCATTTTACTCAGCCAGTAGATAATGCCAGAACATGAACTTGAGCCATGCCTTGTTAAAGAGCTCTACCTCTCCCACACTCCCCCATCTGGTCCTCTCCTAAAGTGTCCACATCACCACCCAGTCCCCTCTGTGAAAAACTTCTATTCTACAAAAACATGAGCAAAGGAAAGCTAGCCACTTTCTAATACTGTGTGCAAAATATGTACACATACCCGGTGGGTTTCCACCTGCTTCTTCATCCTCAAATATTGGAATCCAAAGTCTTCCAGACATTAAAATCAATTAATACTGTGATATGCTGGTCAAATGACTCTTTTTAATGTGTGTTCTCTTAATTACCATCCACTTTTACCATCCACTTTTACATCTAAAAAATTTGCTCTAAGTTGACTGTTTCTATCAAGATTTTGGCTCTCTTCAGCACAATCCATTAGATTGATAAAAATCCATTTTACAAATGTAGAGTCTGGCCCAGCAATCCCACACCTGGGAATCCATCCCACAGAAATAAAAGCATCACTCTGACACATGAACAAAGATGCTTATTGTCTCCCTATTTGAGGCCAGGCGGGAGTGCAGGCAGAAACCACTGGAATCCAAATGAATGCCCTTTAATAAATTCAGTATGGGGAAGGACTGCATGAATCATGGTATGTCTGCATCATGGAATATCATGCTATAGCTGGACGAGAAAAGACAGAGAACAGCATGCAAAGAAGTAGTCCATACGTAATAAGCAAAACCATCAAAAAGAAGACATCTCAAAAACCCCCAAATATGCCTCTGGTGTAGATCTGTGTACATATCCATATGTAGGATACAGATAAAATACGAGATAAAAAATTTGGAAGACGTGTATAAGATGGCTAACGTGTTTTACCTTAGCTTGTGGAGGGGGAGCGGTGGGGGGAAAGGATGACAGAGAGGGTGGAGTAAAGGCAAGAAATGATCAAAATGACTATCCTAAGGTTGAATATTAGCAGAACAAGGCACTTACTACCAAAAATAAGAAAGAGCAATAACAGAGTCATGTAGACCTCACTACACTCTAGGGCTACCGAAGCATTTTAACGCTTAAAACTTGTAATCCTTAAAATTTGGGGAGGTCAGTTATAATGTGATCCCCATTACACAGATGAGACTACGGAGGCACAAGAGTGACACAGCTAATAAGCAGAGTGGGCAGCCCCGCATCAGAGACCACATTCATAGCTATAATCTAACTGATGAGATTTAACTGGAAAGACCAGTAGACAAAAATTAGACTTAAGCCATTTGCTGAGTGGTAAGAAACTCACACAGCAAACCATGATCATGTTGTCGTCTGACGCTCTGCATGGCACAAGCCACCTCTCCCCAGGCTGTGGAAGGACGAAGGAAGGAATCACAGGGCACAATGAGGGCAGAAGCGTCTATTGTAAGCAGTGAAGCTGGGGGCCCGTTCCGCCGCCACTCTGCTAAGGGCGGTCCTGCCCTGAAGCCGAACACTTGCTGAGCTCGCACAGTGGACACCTCTCTGAAGGCAGGGACACGCTCATCCTTTGACCAGAATCCTTCTCCCGGGCCAGCGGGGATCTGTCTCCACTCCTCTGGAAAGTGCCCTTGACAATGCGGGGACTTGCCAGGTGAGGCTGAGGGTCTTGACATGGTGCCCGGCACACAATGGGTACTCAGTAAATATGTCTTAGATGAATGAAATCTAGGGGCTCAGTAAACATGTGTCACTAATACTAAAATGATGTTTCCACTGTTTAAAAATGGAAAAATTACTCCTAAGGAACTGTGTTTTATATACAGATAACACAAATCCTAATGACAGCAAAAACAGCATTGCCAACTAATCACATATTAAGCTCCTACACAGCAGGAACTTGTTGGACCCTGTATGTATACTGCATGTGAATCTTACAAGAATATTGGAAAAGGGCACCTGGGTGGCTCCAGTCGGTTAAGCGACTGCCTTCAGCTCAGGTCACGATCCCAGGGTCCTGGGATCGAGCCCCGCATCGGGCTCCCCGCTCGGCGGAAAGCCTGCTTCTCCCTCTCCCGCTCCCCCTGCTTGTGTTCCTGCTCTCACTCTCTCTCTCTCTGTCAAATGAATAAATAAAAATCTTTAAAAAAAAAAAAAGAATATTGGAAAATACGCATTATTATCTCTTCCCAGGCAACCTGAGGAAAGTCTAATTACCTGGCTCAAGGGCATACAGCTAGTAAGGAAGGCACGGGGATTCAAACCCCGGACACTTCCTTCTCTTTTCACTCTGTCTCCGTGCTCTGCACACAATATGCTCTCACTCACTAATAAAGTTAAGACTAAACAATAAGGTATCCGAGTCACTTCATTTAAAGTTAGGCATTCAGAACAAAAAGGAAAAACAAAAAAAGCTACACAACATTGTTCTTAATCCAAAGTAAAGCAAACCCCAAGCAAATTAAACAGAACCATAATGCGACTTGTGTTTGCCTTTTAACACCTGTTACAACAAGTACTCAGTGCAAAGGCATCTCTAGCCGCATTACCTCCACTTCCGACAGACAAGAATCACACGGAGCGCTGAGGACGCTTGACAGATGTGTTAATGCAGGGGGATATTTCAGTTTCCATCCTCTTTGGACCACAGCATGCCAGTTACAGAATCCAAGTCCATTTGTATCCCCCGTTGAATCCCACATAATTCAGCAGACATTCATTATGATGACATAATGATATCACAGAGCCATAAATACCTATGCTAAGAGTCGAACAAGACATTCATATTTAAACATAGCTGGAAATAATTTCAATTCTGGCGATTTTCTATTGCTCATTCTATTACTTTTCTGTGGATGCTTAAAATGTTAAAACACAGTAGGAAACCAAGAACACTAGAATAAAGGGGTGTGTGTGTGTGTGTCACAGCTTCTAGTTTAGCAAGTAAAGGAATTTGGGTATCAAGTTACATCTGATAAATATTTTGTTTGAGGAAAGGTAATTTAATAATAGATGAGAAGCTCCTTGATACGTCAATTTCAGAAGAATCATTCATGCTGCTATAAATGCAGTCCAAGATTTTAATATTCTGAGATCTGTGCTTCAGATTTGAAGGATGGTTGCCCTGATTTCATAAATAAGAAACGCATGTAGGACTTTTTCATAAAACTTTTAACAATACATAAAGCAAACAAATAACGCAATTAAAATTAAAACCACTTGAAATTCACCATTCTTAAAGAGGGGTGAAAATAATTTCTCAGAAATCAGACCCACATCTCCAAAAAGGAGCAAGCAGGTAACTCAGAAGACATAACACCAATCATGACAATGTTAATCTTGATCTTTTCCTTATGCTTCTCAACTGCAGACAGAAGAACATAGTTTTTCTTCAGCCTCGATGATGTATCCATTAACAGCTCTCTTCCCAGAGCATTCAGACACCTTGCAATGGATTTTTGAATTATTTAAATGGAAGTAGCATTAGAAAACCCTCATGTTTAAATTATGCTAAATAAGGATTCCTTCAGCTGGACTTCTGCCTGTGCAAAAGATACATATTCTGCAGGCATGGAGGAATCTGGGGAGGTGACACGTGGAGACAGCACAATGGACAATGATGTTTGGGGAACACGAGTGAACATACGAGCCAAGAGTGCAGGACAGTCTCCATATCCGGACATTCTAGAGGGAATTTGAGTGTGTACATTTACAGACATGATGTCAATTTTCTAAAATGCACCCAAAAGTCCAGAAAGCTATGAACATGAGAATGTAAAATAGATGGAAGTCCAATTGCAATAAATCATGGAATATCCACACTATGGAATATTATGCAGCTATTAGAAGAAATGAGTTAGCTCTTTATCTACTGACCTGGAGGGACGTCCGTGATGTATTGGTCAGGGAGATAAGCAAGGAGCAGTGCGCAGTGCATAAACAGGGAAGCATTCTTGTAAAGACAAATAGAAAACCTTGCCTACATTGGCCACAGATGTCCCTTTAAGGATGGAAGAGCTTAGAGAAAGGGATCAGGGGCTCCTGGAGGGCTGTCAGCCGTGGTCAGTGGGCTGCAGGGACAGCTTGGGACTGCAGGAAGAAAGGGGGATGTCATAAATTTTGTTTCTTGCTGTTCATTCGCATGGTTTCATTGATTGTGGTAAGCACATGGCATCATTTAATTTGTAAAAAAAAAAATTAATAAAAGGGGGGGGTAGGAAAGGAGGGAGGAACAAAGAAGGAGGGAGGGAGAAAAGAGGTGGAAGGAGAGAGGGGAAGAGAGGGGGAAAGAGAGAGAAATGTATCAAAGCAAAAAATTCCTGCTGGCCAAAGATGGTTCACCATCAGGAGTCTTTTTACTTTGCCGGGATGCCAATATTGGAGTTTTCTTCTTTTTCTTTTTTCTTTTCTTTTCTTTTCCCTAAAGTGAATGTGCTGGCTTACTTCGAAGAGGACACTTTGCCCTCTGCAAAGCCACCTTGACAGAATATTCTATTGCTGCAGAGCTGAGTACGCAGGCTTGGTGGGGCACCGAGGAGCCCGGCAGGTGTGCAGGCAGGTGGTGCAGGGAGATGGGTGGGGAGGTGCGGGAGACACCATGATGTGATCAGGCGGATGGAAGCCTTCCGTCTTGCCTGCGCACTGCGGGGTCTGGCCAGAGATGGGTAGATGGAGCCTGTGTGGTGTCAACAGAGGTCCTCGGGGAAGTCCACAGGGCATCCCTCCCTGGGGGTACTTCCAGGGAAATGAATGACAGGGCAAATAATCATTAAGATACATAGATACAGATACAGATACAGATCTATAAAGAGCTGGTGTTCAATGCCAGTGTTGCTTTCAAATGCAAACATAACTGCATCTAATTCAGGAAGTATTTATTGAGCTCCTACTATGTACCTAGCCTTAGGCTTTTAAAGAAATTATAACATCTTAAACTTTCTACACAGTTCAGGGGTTTTCTTTTTAATTATAAAAGTGACAAATTCATTTTAGGAAGTGAATTCACTACAGGAAAATATTTTTTTTACATGACTAAATTGCCTCTAAGCCCCCAAACACAGACGATGGCCATCTGTGTCATGTGCTGTATTTCCAGGACCAGCACGGTGAGTGGCACGAAATCGGTATCTCATCAGTATTTGTTGAGAAAAGGGAGGCGAGGCAGGCAGCAAACTTACAGTAATATTATTTATGTAAATCCGTTTTCTGTGCCCGTTTTTATATAACAAGGAAATCATCCCATACATGATGTTTTTCAAGCCACTCATTCCATTTAACGATATATAACAAGCCTTTGGCCAACATACGGTGCAGAAAACCCCGCTCTGCTCTGGCCCCGGGGCAGGCAGTAACCTGGTGCACACGCTCCCGGGCAAGGACGGTGTTAGCAGCACCCAGAGCCCCAGAGAGAAGTGGGGATGCCTTCTCTCTAAGTTTACCAGGGCGGCCAGGAGTAGATCAGCATCACTTCAACCTTGTTACTTTTTAGTTCACTGCACTGCTCTTCACCTTCACACTTGGGAAAAACTAGTGAAAACACGCCAAGGAGAAACCCTTCCCAGCTCTCATAGTGAACTCACAAGCTGCTTCCGAGCAGTTGTACGCACACCCACGCAACTGCAGCTGCTGCACATAATTAATGTGCTAATTATACATAATTATCTAATTACTAAAGAAGAGAGTCAAAGCAAGTGCAGTAGTAAAGATATTGAAACCAGCTCCTTTTAGAATACTCTACAGTATAGACTAGCTTGCTATTTCTGAAAGGTACGCGTTTGGTCTGATACCTGTAAATAGAGAAAAGTCTTTGTAAATGCTTTAGTGACGCTATTGATTGATGATTGTAAGTCATTCCGTTAACAGAAATTTTAAAAAAACATATAGGGAAAAATGTCATATGATTCATCTTCATAATACTGTGTGAAATGGGACTCACAACAGACTCCTTTGTGTAAAGCAAGTTTTCCGGCGAATGTTCCAAAGTAGGCTGGCCCCACACAATGATCATAGGGGAAAAAAAGAAAAGTGGAAGCTAAGTGGTAATATGTTTGGGGAAAAAAAAAATCTATTCCCTGCGTGTTCCATTTAAGGCTGTCCCATAAAATATCAAATAAAAAGGGGGGTGATAAGTGATCATGACGTAAGTTTGGAAAACACTATTATTTTTTCCCCTTCTTAGAGAGTTATAAAACACATCTGTCTGCATTTAAAGGCTCTGATAAGTACTGCTTATTTCTGAAATAGTTTTGACCACAGAATCCTCCTTTTTTCACTCCCTCTGGGCATCTATAAACATCAGTGGAACTCACAGACGATCCCAGTGCAAGGCCAAGCTATACTATTTTTTACCTCTGCTGGATCACTGATTGATCATACAGTGAAACTTTATTTTGAATTTGAACCATGCTCTCTGCCTGAAAGGAACAACCTCACATAAGATATATTTCAGAGTCTAAAACAAAGTCTTGGATGAGCCTCAAGAAGCATTATTTTCTACTGATTGCTTCTCTCAGAAACATACTTAGTACGGCTAAAGATGCTCTATCTTGACATTTAGGTGCTATGACCAAACAAATCTTTTATCAAATGTTACCCACAGTATTTCTTGAGAATGTTAAAGGAGCCACAAATTATTCCATGTTGGAAAAGAACAGCCTCCTACTTACAGAGAAGATATCAATTAGCATCTTTGGAGTATACGTTATTTCATTAACTTGTTCATTCCTACCCTTTCTCCTTCCAAAAATCAATCGGGGCATCCATTTAGTTTTTTGGGGTTCTTTTTTGTTTTGTTTTTAATGCCATCATCAAAATTCACGGGGCCTTGACAAACGGGTGAAAACACACACCAGATGGATCCTCCAAAGGCACATCTTCATTACTTTTATTATTTAACTTTAACTTTTAATCTTGGGCCATAAAAACTGCCCTAATAAAAGATGCATAAATATCTCCTGAATGTGCAAATGAGCGACTTTGATGACCTGAGAGCATATGCTGGGCTCTTTCTGCTGATGGGCCTTAGTACTTGTGACTGCCTGAGATCTAACACTGAGCAAGATGCAGATCTAGACTCTTCCAGCAAGTGATTCTAAGTGGGCAGTTACATCGGGAGGCAAAAGGAACTGCTTCTATTTTCGTTTTAAAATTTCACTTCAATAGGAATGACACAATATCGTTCATTTATTTTCAGGCTAGTTGGGGCAAATTTTCACAACGCTAGTCCAGTGTTTCAAAAATTAATTATACACCACACACACAAGAGTGACCTGATGACCTGGGATGTGGGTCTCACCAAAGTCCCACCTAGAAATCTCTTCTCACCCGGGCTTGCTTTAAACATCATAGGAGACTCAACAAGCATTTACTATATGAATGAATGAATGCACTCCACTTAAGTATTGCTCTTTTAAATCCCGTTTCTAATCATGCTTTGAATTTTAAAGTAAATACAATTAATTGCCAACTAAATAATTTCAGATTATGATATGGGTTTCCCTGAACAGGTTTAATTCAACTGAACACCACATTTTTTAAATTAAAAACACTCAAAACTCCATGTTATTTTTCCCTCAAACCTTTTTCCAATTGAATTCTGAAAACAAATATACTTTTAAAATTATATTATCATCATAGTGCATTTCTGCATGAACAATACATAAGGATAATGGCTTTTATAATGTGATGCATAAATGCAAGTTTACAGGAACCAGCAATTTATTATATTAAATATTGGGATTTTTTTTCACTTATATGGCTTTCCCCCCCTTTCTGTAATACACCATTCTGAGGAAACACTATAAGGCCGTGATAGTTGATTACACTATCTTGATTACCACTATTTTTCTAGCTTTCTTAAATTAGATGCAAGTAGCGTTTCTAAGTTTAGAATATTGGATAGAATACCCTGCCTTTGAAGCCAGTGTTTCAAAAACTCTTTATGTTTTGTGCCCAGCAAATTTTTATGCAACTTCTTTTCATATGCAAAGTGGATCTATGCAATCCCATCTTACACATTCAGCAGAGAAGAATGTGTCAAGAGAAGTAGCTGTGTGTTTTAGCACTAAACGAATAATCTGTCATAAACAGCATGCTGTATTTAATATTCAGATCAAGACATTTCTGTCTCCTCCTAGCAGACCCTCCTGACAAAAGCCATCCCACGTCTGCCAGGAGTATCGAGTCCAGCTGAGGACAAATTTCAAGATGAACCTGAAATCAATTTGCCATCAAATTTTCATGCCTCTCCCAGACTATCTGTGGCATTTTAATTACAAGCACCCTAGGCGGGGGGTACGACAGATATTGACACTTTGCTCCTACAATAAACTTTATTGGCAACCTCTGTCTGAATGCAGTACTCTACTAGAATAACAAGAAATGGATGCGGGTGTGTAAGTGGGGAGGAACTGTGATCACCCTGAAGCCGTTTCCTTCGATGGGCCAGGGCACCTCTTAGGCCACAAGCCTGGGGGACAGAACCTGGCTCTGGGAAGTACAGATGACCTTCTCGGTCAACATGGCTGCTGTGTCTCTGAGCTCTGCAAGGGCTCTTCCCCTCAGCACACCACATACCAGCTTTTTTCGGTCTGTGCTCAGGTGGGTGTTTCTGGTGCGCATCACTCTGGAGTTCTCAAAAGATTTCAAATCCTTGTTGAAAGGTCAGGGTGTCTGGGCAGAAGGCATCCGGGGAAACTGAGCTAAAAGGCTTGATTTAAGGGGACACATGCAGCCCCTGAGTGTATTTGGAGACGATGCTTGTGTTGGGAGTGGGTGTGGGGATGACTAGCCACCTCGACCCTAATGATAACCACCCCCTGCCTCCTACTGATTATTTTAAACAGGCTGCGGGAAGAGCCACAATATCAGAATAAAGGGGAGCACCTACAATTTGCTAGCCAGGAAATGTTTTTGCTCCCTGACAATTCACATCCTGGGACTACCGACGTACAAATTTCACCAGGCACGCCGAGCAGCCCACTACACCGGGTGAGTGTGCCATTGGATACACTTGCTCCCTCCGATGGTGACAGGGGTGCAGACGATGCCGACCGACACCGCCAGCCTGGCGGCTCTGTGCCAGGCCCCAGAGCCGATGCGTCTGCACGTGCCATCTCAACGACTCCTCGCGCGTTCTCCGAAGTGAGCCGCCAACTGCAGCAAACCAGTATCCTGGTAAATGCTTAACAACCAGCTCTCCGAAAAATGAAAAGCAGGCATATAAATACACGTGCATTCGTTTATTATAAAGTTTACTGATAGAAAGGATATCGGTGCCAAATCTGCAAGTAAACATAGGCAATACTCTTTATTACAAATGCCACAGAGGCAACTGATTCTCACCCAATGCTTTCGTGGATTTTGGCCGAAATCTTGTAACCCCAGACAACTTTCAGGTGATGAGTAAGTGAAGTCTGATAGAAATATTAGTTGATATTTTTAAGTTAACCGGTAAGATGAAACAGAAACAATCAAGAGAGACATATCTTGGAACTGTACTCATTCTGCAAGAGCATCAGCAACTTCTTTGCTGAATTGGATAACAGGTTTTTTAATATACGGAAGGAATAAATCCTCAAGTAAAAAATAATACCTAACACGTGATGACTACACACAGGGTACTCCGAAAGGTAAAATGCATTATTAACATTGTGATTACTTTCTCAAGCCAAGACAATCTGAACAAACCGATGAAGCCTTGATTTGTAGTTTTTCCCTGTTTCTGTGGCAAAAGTCCTCCCCACCACAGCTCCTTTCAAGCTACCCCGGGAAGTCACCGAACGCAGGGCTGGGGAGAGCCGTACAGGTGCATTCCATTTTACAGTATTCCCACCATACAGATACAACAGATCCCAGTGACCCCAGGAACACAGATAGAGTCAAAGGCAGCAAAATGACGTATTAAGTATTAAGCTTTGAGTATTTAATAACTTTGCTTGGAATGTAATTTAATGGTAGGTTTATAAATTTCAGGTGTTAAGAGTGTCTGTGTTTTACAACTGGGTCACGGGATGTCCGCCGGCTCCAGCGCTCGGCCGAGCCCTGCGGCGACGCGAGGGCAGAGCTTTGCTGCACACTGGAAATGGTGCGGAGTGGGCACAAGCCCGCACACGTGAGCGCACACATGCCCACGCAAACGCGGGCACACCCTGTCAGAGGAGAGCCTCTTGTCCTCTCAGGGAGGGAGATACTTTGGAACGCAGTCGAGGGATCCACGATTGAGGTGCAAGAGCAGCAGATCATTAAATCTCTGCGTTCCCAAAGAGCGGGTCAGTCTGACAGGGGCGAGGAGATGGTGGGAACGGCACCGCCCCCTCTGACCAGGGAACTGCGGCCCGGGGCCCAGCCCCGCCGACCCAGGTCCGCAGCAGCTGGAGCAGTGACCTGCCCCTGCCGACTCCCCTCCGGCGTCCGTGCTCTGCTTTCTCCCTCCTTCCCCGGGACCACCGGCTTGTCTTCTGCTCCTCGGACACAGAGGGCATGGCCAGCTTTGCAGTACTTACGAGAGATGAGCAACATTACTACGCTCTGAATCTTGCTGTTTCTGAGCAGACATAAAAGCGAGGGTGGGGGTAGAGCCTGGAAAACGTACAGACACCCTGATGTCACGGCAAAGTGAGCCAACCCTGCTCCGCAGAGCAATTAGCTGCATCCCGCGGTTAGAGGGCCGTGTCATTTTGTTTCATCTACACAGGGGAGACCTCAGAGGGTCCCCCACGCCTTAATAAGCGAGGTGAAGTGCCGGGACGTGCGGTGGAGGCAGCTCAGCTCCCTGGGCATCGGGGAGCAGCACCAGCAGCTGAGAGAGCAGCCAGATGGGCGTTTTCCCCCTACAGCCTTATAATTCAAACACGTCCCAAACAGTGGTGTGCATATATCAGGGAGAGCAACGCTGATTTGGCTGAAAGCAGCACCAAGGCATTTCTCAAAGGGTGCTGGGGGGTGGGGGTGGTACGTGGGTGGCACTGATGCTGCGTGCTGCTTCCCCAAGGCTGAGATACCTAGTACAACATGCTGTGGGCTCCTCTGCATGGATTTTTCAAAACATAAGAACACAGACGGCTTTTTACGGACAAACCGGACTAGAAGTATTCCAAAGTGTTCCGCAGAAATGCCAGAGCTGTAAAATTATCTGTGAGATATAAAATAGAATAGCCTATCACTTGTCAATAACACGGTTTGTTTGTTTCCCTTTCTTCCTTTTTATTTCTTCTCCCTGAGAGTCGGTTGCTTAAAATAAACATCGATGTTTCCAGGCACGATTCACATTTTGAATGTGGAATCTATGGTTCTTGGCCAGAAAAAAATAAATAAAAATAAAAATTATATATGTATATATATAATATAGATATTTATTTATTACTGTTAATCCTGTCTTTAAAAAGACCGTCAACACACAGAAATCACCCATGTTCTCTCTCGTCCATATATACTGGTGCTGACTCTTTTCTTCCTTTGCTCTCTGTTGGTTGAATCTAAGAGCACTATGAACGTCAATCACTTTATTTGAGATAATGTTGTCCTTGCCAGAAAGATCTTGCTTCTCTAGTGCTTACAAAAACAGCACAGGTTGGAAGGCACCTGGACCCAAAGGAAGCGGGGCTTAGCACAAAACAGACCCTGGGGAACACATATGAACCAACAAAGAACCTCGAACCAGAGTTGACACTCTAGTTGCCTTCCTACCCGGCCAGTGCGAGATCCCAGGGTCCAGGCAGGAGGCAGGTGCGGGAAAGGGACACTTGCTCTCTCACTGGTTCCTCGGCATTTGGGTGGGTGGACACGTTTGGAGATTCTGGCTATATGTTCTGGGGGGAGGAGGGAATGAAGGGGGACGCTCAGACTCTCCTTCCTTTTTCATTTTTAATTCTCTTTCTCAGGAGGAAATAAAATGGTAGAGGCACACAAGCACTACTCTTCATTTTAGAGAGTGGCTAAATCACTGACCAGACTCGTTTCTGAGGCGAAAGCGATATAGAATGTGAGCGTGTGCCAAGAACGCGTTTGGGCCCTATGCCAGGAGAATTCGGCCTGCCTGTCCCCAGGGAGAGTGGGGAGGCCAAGTTATGTTTGGAGGGATGCCTCCTGTCTCTCATGTAGTTTCTTCTACGTCCACCAAAGCCACTCCTCCAAAACTTGAGGCCAGTCACCTCCCTCTTCGGGCAGCCCTTGCTGGGCCAAGCAACTATCTTCTGGGCACAGACCAACCCGACGCCCAGCAGAAGGCCCCGCAGTGGAAGGAGGTCTGACCGGACATGCCGTGACCTCCCTCTGGATCATTTCTCTCC
The DNA here is from genome assembly GCF_011800145.1 of Mirounga leonina. Lineage (NCBI taxonomy): Eukaryota > Metazoa > Chordata > Mammalia > Carnivora > Phocidae > Mirounga > Mirounga leonina. Next base: position 9,233,566 of record NW_023270469.1, read on the forward strand.
TCTGGAGCTCAGCCAAGGAAATGTGGGTTGCTGAGCCAACCCCCTGCTTCTCTCTCCAAATCACATTGCTCCTGATGACGGGGAGAAAGGCTGAATCTTCCTCCATGGCCCTCGAGTCCTCTCCACCCACTCTCTATACAAAATCAGTTCATCTGGGTAATTTTTAAAGCACAGCGCTTGGGCCAGCTGGAACTAGCTGCCTCTTCCTGGCCAAATGCTTGGGGTTTCTTCCAGCCTCAAGCCTACGTGCTCTGTGTGCTAGCGAGCGCCCCGAGATACGGCCAGGACTGGGAGCGAGGGATTTGCGAACCAGACTTTCCAGCAATTTCCCAAGTTTGGAGCAAGAGAAAGCCTTATTCGTGGGTGAGGTTGCTTGGCCCCAAGAGGCAGGTCACTGAGCTCTGCAGCCCAGCATTCCAATTCTCCAAAACCTGGGAGGATCTCGGTATCCGGCGTTTGACCAGGCTCTCTGGCCGCGTAGGCCCAATCTGTGTCCTAGCCCTTAAAGAAGTAAGATGATTTTCATGGGGAAACGGATTTGCTTTGTTTGCTTTGGTCTCTTCCAGCTCAGAAGTGACCTGACACTGCTGAGAGGGCCTGGGGGACCCTGGCTTTATTCTAGAAACTAGGCTAGTTAAATAAGGCATTGTCAAGCCAGGAGCTGTCTTGGACTCTTGGCAAGTGTGTTAACTCAGTATGAAATAATATAAACAGAAAAGAACAATATTCCCTGTTTTCTCACTCCAGGCATATCAGGGGCTGGGGCTCAGTATTCATTTGGGATGGGAAAAAAAGTAAGTTCTGTGTATTTCAAAGAACTTTAGCTTTGAAGATCTAAGGAGTGGGGGGGCTGCCTGGTGTGAGGGTTCCAAATGGTACCTACTGTGCTTTGGGGACTCAGAAAAATTGAGGAACAGTAACAATCCTTAGTGAAGAGAAGGAACTGCATAAAATACAGCATTTATCTCCTTTCAGGCACAAAAACATATACACAAGCATATACAAAAACCACATAACATTTACACATTCTTCTTCTGGGGGCTCTACAAATGTTCCCAGTCATTATTCATATTAATGAATGTGTGTTCAGTTTCTAAACTGCTCAGCTTAAGAACTCGAGTTGAGATGTTCTAAAAAGTAAATAAGCCGGCTGTGCCCACCACAAAGGGCCCCGAGCCGGAGCATGCAGGCCCTGTGATGGGGTTCCATGCACGCGGGGCAAGCCTGCATGCTTCCGATCAGCCTCACCTCTGCGCTTTGCAAACTGGAATTCAATCTTCCAGCCCCCCTGGTTCAAAGAGATGTTCTGAGGATGAACCAAGTCGTATTTCGTAAATTCTGGGCACGGCACGGAAGGGAAAAAGAAAAGACAGTGTTACTAACCCACTGTCACTACTCCCCCCACTTCGGGGAGCAGTCAGTCCTTGGGGGCATTTATCAACCAGCAAGGCCACACCGCGCTCCCCCGGGCCATGTGAGCCCGGGAAGAAAACTCTAGGAGGAAACTGTGGATAACACTCGAAAATGTGTACAGAGAGTCTTAAAAATCTGACACGGAGTAATGCATTCCAAGAGAATGACCACCTTGCTGTTAACTATTGGTTCATAAAATAATTTAATTTACGTATGTGAATCTTAGAGAGTACCTTTCTCATAGGATTTTCTTTAAGAAAAACAATCTTCTTCAGTTCACCATTCTTAAACTTCCCCCCACCCCCCTTCAGGGATACTTTATTCTCTAGACTTGCCAAAGAGCTGTTTCCTAATACATCCTAGAGAATATATGATTTCATTTTTCCGCAGATGCATTTCTATACACCTGGTATTTCAGTTATTTATTAACCATGCCTAGTTTTGTGGTTTCTCGCTTTATATCTTTAAAGTCATTAAAACTTAATAGGGGAATTAATCATAAAAGAAATCTATCCAACACAGTTGCCAACCACTTTTTTTTTTTTCTAACTGACATCTTTAAAATGTATTTGAATGTTATTTATTTCATCACACCCAGGGAATAAAAAAAAAAAATAACTTGCAGCTTCCAAGTTCAGAGAAAGCATAAAAATGTGATTTACTATTTATTGTACAGTTAGGCACATGCATACTATATACTGCATGTTAATCTTCAACGGGCTAAGTTTAGCAAATTTGACAACACTACTGTTTGCTAGTGAGGAAAAAGAATCGACATCTGTTCTCCTCCAGATATGATTTCTTCCTGGAAGGAATCAGAAATACGCCCAGGCCTTCTCTTTTCTGGGTAAACTGATAGAATGCAGGCTGTTGAAATGGACAGTCAAGCCACAATGCCCCCTGGTGGTGAAATGATGCACAAACATTTGTAAGCCCTTGCACCTAGTTGAGTATTTTTGAGAGAGACCTAATTTTTAAGGATGTGGAAATTTTCTTTTAGTTTTACAAATGCAAATGCAAAGAATATGGTGCGCTGATGGTGTTCTAAATAAAAAAGTAGTCACTTTGCTGTTAGTGAAATTAGAGGCACATTTATTTAAACCACCTTGATCAAAGTATTTTTTCTGATAAGGGATTATATTTTAATTTCACACTGAAGAACTGGAATATAGGAGAAAAAAAACAGAACTGCAGCATATGTACTTTTTAAGCTAAATTTACAAGAGTGGAAGAACTGTCAGCAGATACTTACAGGTGGACCTAAGGGTCTGTTAGCTTATTGTCACTTGAGTTAAGATGGAATGAGAGCAGATTCCAGATTTTACCAAGGGACTGAAGACTCCATCTTCCCATCATGCTCTCAGCATGCACCTCTGATAAGAAGCTTAGAGGGAATTTCCTCGGGTCAGACATAAATAGTGATTCTCGGGTTCCCTTAATCCAGACACACATCGCTTGTGAATTAGGCCTCATAAATCTCAAAAACGGACAGGAACACACGAAAGGCGATGTTGTCAAGAGGCTGGAACACACTAAATGGGAACGTGTGAAATGTGGACTCATTAATCATACAAACAATACCGACGCCTTGCAGTAATCAAGGCAAGCAGCACCCTCCTTTCTCGGAAAGCAGCTCATTTTACCTCTTGCGATCTCTGGAAGCAGGGAGGTCCAGGAGAGGGATTGTCACTGCAAACCCTCATCACCTGAGAAGCTGAGCCGTTAACAATTCAAGGTCATACAGCAGGTGCTGAGTGAAAACTCACCCAAGTACCCTGGTCCCCTCTTCCAGAGCTGGTGCTTTGCTAACAATGAATGCAAAACATTTTAAGACACTTCCCTGATGTCCTATAAGATGCCGCTAAGACATGCCATGAAAGGGTACTGTAATATCCTAAAGCCCAGGGATACACGTGCTCACAGCAGCATTAATCATAATAGTCAGAGGGGCGCCTGGGTGGCTCAGTTGGTTGAGCAACTGCCTTCAGCTCAGGTCATGATCCTGGAGTCCCGGGATCGAGTCCCGCATCGGGCTCCCTGCTCCGCGGGGAGCCTGCTTCTCCCTCTGCCTCTGTCTCTCTCTCTCTCTCTCTGTCTCTCATGAATAAATAAATAAAATCTTTAAAAAAAAAAATCATAATAGTCAGAAAGTAGGAAAAAACCCAAATGCTCATCAGCTCATGAACAGATACATAAAATGTGGTATATCCATATAATGGAATAGTATTCAGTCATAAAAAGAGAGTACTTCTATAGGCTACACTGGGGATATACCTTGAAAACACTGGGCTAAGTGAAAGAAGTATCACATAGAGTATGATTCCATGCAGACAAATGTCCAGAATGGGCAAATCCATAGAGACAGAAAACAGATTCATGGTTGCCTAGGACTGAAGGAGGGGGCAATCGGGATGACGGCAAAGGGGTGCAGAGTATCTTCTTAGACTAATGAAGTGTTCTAAAATTGATTGTGGTGATGGATGTACAACTCTGAATATACTGAAAAACAGCGACCTGTACAATTTAAATGGACCAGCACTATATGTTAGTAAAGCCGGTTTTAAAAAGAGGATACTGGAGGGCTAGGGGCAGATAGGCCCCACAAAGCTCCAGGGCATATAAAAGTGTCCTGTGTGAAGGAAGAAAAGGACAGAAAGTAGAGGGAATGGTGTCAGATTCCAGAGAAGCACCCTAGAACCTTGGGTCAAGCTGGAATCCCAATCCCACTTTTGCAAAGAGGGAGATTTGACCCAACTCCACAGTCCCAGAAACTTTCTACATAGACTCCAGAAGGAATTATCTTTCCCCAGATCCCAAAATCTGATGATGAGGCACTTTGGATTGCAGGAGTTTTTCAGCCCTCACCGCCCCCCACCCAACCAAAAAATAAGAAAAAGAGCAACATCCTCACCCACCAGAGATCTGGATTTAATTACCCTGGGGCATCACTATGTCTAAAGAATTTCCCAGGTGATTCGAATGCACAGCCAAAGCTGAGGACCACTGGCCGGGAGAAAGCCAGCAAAAAAGCCAGAGTCCACTGAAAAGAGAAAGCTGGGAAGTCTGCTTTCTGTTTCTTCCCATTCTTCCATGTTCGCATCTAAAACCCCACAGATGTGTCTACATGTGGCCCCAGCAGGTGGGACGTGGTCATCCTGGACGATTTTCGCAAATAACGCCGAAGTATTTACACAAACAAAGACATCTGAACCAACTTGTCTGCTTTTTTACAACAGGTAGGCACTGTTCCAAGAGACATTTCATGATACTAAACCCAAAACCCAAAACCAAAAAAAAAAAAAAAGACCCAAAGTTTGTGTCTAGGGGAGAGTGTTTATGTTCAAAGTTCAGAATTGTGTGGGCATTAACTGAGAACCTCAATCACTAGCACTCAGCTGACCCTGTGTCTCACCCAACATTCTTCACTATGGAGTGCCTAAGGATAAAAGCCTCCCCCCACCTCCACCCCAGCAAGGCTACACATATTTCCCTTTTCCCGGGCTGGGTTTTAATCCAAGCTAAACATTAGTAAACCTGAGTGTGGTACCTGCATCACTCACTGCCCAGAGAAAGAAACACACTGGCTTTGAATTCTCTCTTTTGGAACTACTTTGAGCCAGAAAATACCGACCCCGAGCAAGCCCAGCACACGCATTGCTGTACAAGCTCTCTCTCCGGGTCTGTACTGATCAATGGCAATTTTGGAAAACATTGCCTGAATAATTCATCGTAGAAAAAAGCTTTTGGATTAAATGATATTACTGGGGCTTCCAGCACAAACATACATGTGTTCCCGAAAACTAGTCCAGCTGGAAGGCTGTTCAGAAATAATCAAGATGACACCCAAGCTGAGCCCCCCATTTTGTAAATTGCAACGAGTCGTCTACCCACCCCCGGTCACACAAAAATGCTCAGGTGTCTCAGGCAGGTGTTCCAACAGCATGTGCCTGGCACATCTTGCCACGGTTTGCTCGATGTGGTGAGATCCTACCATGGTCGACTCAGGGAGGCAGCATACAGTGTGTTTAAAAAAAAAAAAAAAAAAAAGATGAAGGGAGAAAGAAGGACAGAAAGGATGGGTATGCTTTGTGCAGAGTAAGACTGAACAGCAGTGGGGACGATTTAATTTAATCTTGGCAAGTGGAATGCAGACTTAACACCCACAGTAAATGCCAAGCGATCCATACTTTTTTTTAAAGACCCGTCTTTCCCCCACTGCACACACAATCATGCAATTAGTACTGCCCTGCATCGAAGCCGTAGCATACCTAGGCTGACAAACCTGCACTGAAACGTCCCCCTTGGTCCAACGTGGGCTCCCACCCTGGCATCACACGCCAAAGCCCTCAACGTGTGCTCATCACCATTCCTGCCTGTGTTCCTGGTTTGTTGTTTTGTTTTGTTTTTCTTTCCCTGGGTGCAGAAACCAGGTTCCGGCCCACTTCCTCCCCCATCCGCCCCTGTGCCTCCTTTCTAAATGACTCAAAGCAGAGAGGCCTCGAAATGGTGAGGAGCATTTGGTACTACTTAATCCTAGTTAGCCAGGAGCAGGACTATCTATTTATAGCACATAAAGATGGAATGTAAGGGAGGGGCCCCATGGCACGAAATTCAAGTTCTCAGCATCCAGAGACAAAGGGACCCACGTTGCCTTGAGCTTATTTTTTTCACTAGTTCATTCCATAGATGTAGTTTACATTGGCTTGTGTCAAGCCCTGTGCTGGATACTGGAGCCACAGGTAAAAAAATAAATAAATAAAACCCAGTCCTTACTCTTGAAGAGACGAAACCTGGTGGGAGAAAAAGTCAAATGCATAGGAGTTACGAGTAATGCACTGATGGTTGCTGGCCAAGGAGCTCTGGGCCACCATGCACGGAGACCTTCCGGAAGCAAGCATCATGGACCCAGAGGCAACACTTAGTGACCTGCAGTCTCTGCTGGTTACCAAATACAGGAAATCCCCATGAGTCCTCCCCCTCCCCACCCCCGGTCATTTAGAAAGGTTAAGGAAGGTGAAAAGTGAAGAGGCAAAACAGGGGCCGAAAGGAACAAAAATAGAGACTATTCCAAAGGGGCTGGGAGACAGCCAGGGGTTCTCCATGAGCCAAGCCCATCCCGAAAGACGGTGCCATGTACTGTGCTAAATCTCAGTCAGAAGCAAGTCGAGATGGAAAACAGTGTGTGGCTTGTGGCCTGCCCCAAGCAGAGCAATCCCAATGAGTCTCACCCCCCAGACTGGACACCTCGAACTACTAAGAGACAAGGACGCTCACTATTTTTCACATGGAAGGACAAAAGCCCAGATGGTTTTCATACTTAGTAAAATTCAGTTTTAATCAAACTCGGTTAATTATTGACTCATCGAGGATGAAACAAGAATAAAATCATTTTTGCCTTAAGCCAAACTATTAAGAAGTCTCATATAGTTAATAGACTAAAAGTCCTCCGAATCTTTCCTTTAGCCTTTGTAATAGTCAGTCTTAACTCCATCATTATTGTGCTTATCGCTCAATGCCAACAAAGGGGATGCAACTGGGGAGGCTGTGTGTCTATTTGAGGGAAAAAGGATGTAGGATCGCCAAAAACAAACACTTCTGTGTTTTCACTGCATCAATAAAACAACGTAACAGCCCTTGTGAATTTTTCTTATCATGAAGAGCTCCCAATTTTTGTGGGTCACTAATTTCCCCTTAGGGCAAACGTGCTCAGGCCTTTCTGGGCCTCTGCCTCATTCGCGGCCCCAGCATCATAGGTAGTGCCTCCCAGTGCGAAAGGCTTTCTTTCATCATACACTTTGTGCGCAGCGCACGGGGAGTCGGGAAGAGCCGTGTTTCCTGGCAACCCTGCCCGGAGGTGGGGCAAAGCCGGGCCTCCTCCAGCCCGTGCCCCATTAGCTCCCAAAGCAGAAGGGTTGGCCCCATGAGTGACAGAAGGATGTTTACCTAGTAATGAGACTAAACCACAAAGTACACGACAGAAAGCCTAACCAAGTTCTTTTTTTCCCCTTTATGTTGACAACCTTGATGATTTCCTTAAAAATGTCAAATTCCCCGAAAAATATGTTTTTCCTAAGTTTTAGTACCTCTAGTATATAGTCTGCCTTTGAATTTTTTTTCAGGGGGTGGAGGGGAAGGTGAAGGGGCATAAAACAACACAGCCTTGGTGAAAATCAGCTAAGGGTGACATCTCTGGGCCCAGCCACTGTCCCCATAACGTGGTCCTGAGCATTCACACCGTGGGACACTCGCTCATCGTGAAAAATGCTTAGATCCAATCACACAAGTATTTATCAAACATACCATAAGGTGTGGGAGGAGCAATATAAACACACTCTTCCGGCTAACACACCAATTAGCCTAACGCCCATTCACTATTCAACAATCACTGCCATTGGTATAAACCCAAACAGACCCATAGCTCGAACTTATTTGACTTCATGAATGCAGAGCTTATAAACTCAGACCTGAGAACCAGTTGCCTTTGCCCGAGGTTTCTCCTAATGGCCAGGAGCAATGGTAAGGTTTTACAGGTGACGGGAGTCCAGCCCTGGTTATAACTCAAGAACGAGTCATCGATCCTAACCACTCTGGTGGGGATGCTGACCGTAAGGAAGGCAGTGCATTTGTGGGCCAGGGGCTATATAAGGGAAATCTCTGAACCTGTCACTCACACTAAAACTGCCCTAAAAAATAAAGTCCAATACAAAACAGAAAAAAAAAAATCTCAGAAAGGAACACATTCTGAATAATGTCGAAAGAAAACCTGTTGTCAGAGCAAAAGATGGGCTCTTCTTATGGATCTACAGCTTCAGGGAGCCGCATGGTCCCGATTCCCCAGTGCGTATGCCTCGGTGTGTCCCCAGTCACCCACACCCCGAGCCTGAGCAGCAGCTACCTGGCCGGGGTCGACGGTCACTGGATGCCAAGGTGAAAGGCTGATTCACACAGGGAGCTTTGGGCCTTAGCACCTGATGTGCCCACAGCACCCTGCACACTCTTTCCTGACCACGCCTTCTTCCCAAGTTTCCCATTAACATCGTTCTTGGCAAAATTCAGCCCCTTTGACTTCTGAGTACTTAAACATTCTCCTTCTCAGTGGCTTGACAGAGCTGGGAGGGAGACAGCTGGTGAGTGAGGACGTCTGTGGTCAGCAGCAACCTCTCTCCTTCTGCGAAGATGGCCCAGAGGAAGGTGGGGGGCGGGGGTGGCTAGAGCGAAATGGCCACGTCTCGGGCCCGAGCTCCTCAGCCCCCTTGGGGACAGCCAACACAATCCCATGGTGCAAAATGAAAGCCACTATTGTGGCCTGATGTAGCGTGTTGTCAGCAATATGGTCCTGAGAGGCCTCTGTCAGTAGAAAACCAGAGACTTGGCGTGTGTAGCTCATGTCCTCACCTTTAACGCCCACGTGCCCGAGAGGGAGCAAGATGGACAAACCCATCTGTCACAACACGCCCACGGAAAATGCAGCGGTTGCAGAGACGTACAGGCCTCCCTCAGGTTATGAGTGTGGCCGGGTGAGTGAACCGGGCCCACAGTCTATGCCAACCACCTGCCAACAGACAGGATTCGTCTCTTAAACACCACTCTCCATTCGCCACAGATATGAAATTCTCCAGTGGGTGTTGAATACCACAGGACACCTTGGCATCTGCTTTGCCAACGTGCCCCTTATTTGTATGGGACTTTAATAAGGCAGAACACCAACGATAACTACAAACGTGCTTGATTTTTTTTTCAGCAACAGGGAAAGGACAAATGAATGGGAGAGAGTATTCCTAACCCTTCTGAGGAGAGACATCGTGTTTCCAGCAGTCAAAAGGGGTGACGGGTGGATGGGACTAGCATTGAGGACTCTGGGAATCTGAAGAAAAACAAGATGGGGAACGGCGGGGGGCAAGGGGAGGACGGGTGACCAGGGAAGCTGAATCACACCCTGTGGAAAAGAGTCCAAAAGAAGTATGAGCTCTAATTGGCCAAAAATTATGAGACACAAAATGAAAATCCGTAATTCAGCTTAAGACACCCCATCAGGGGTTTAGAAGAGTTTGAGGTTTCCCATTTAACCCCTCCTCTCCTAGGGAATTTCTGAGAACCGTGTATTGATTTTGATTTTTTAACTACAAAGTAATTTGAAATTATGAAAGTAATCCATGTTCATTAAAAAAAAAAATCGAGGACACATTGGTCTACAGTAAACCATGATCATTTTCCGATGGCTTCCTACCCAAGCCCCACTCCCCAGGGGTACGGCCTGATCAACAGTCCGCTGCTCATCTTTCCAGACCTTTTCCTGTGTGTACACAGATGCATATTTAAAAAATGATTTTTAATTAAAAACAATACAAATCAATGAAACATCTCTACTTTGCAATATGTCATGTCCAAGAGGTCTGATCTCCTGGGCTCAGCCACGGAATAAAGACACCTCCGTCCATGAGATGGTGGTGAACTGAGTTGGGGCAAAGTACCTAAGGAGGAAATAACAAGCCTCTCTAAGGACGGGCCTAAAACCCTCAGAATCGGCTGTCACCATGCAATGGACATCAGCCTCTCACTCAATTGACAGGCCTTCCTCCAGCTATAGGATCCTGACTGCAATTACAGGAAAAGCCATACCATAAAGATGGGGGGAGGAGCTAATTGATGAAAAGTTCAATGTGCTGACTCAAGGACCTATGGCCAAGCCTTCAGTTTCTTTTCCTCAAAAAGCCACTGATGTACAGCCCATTAAACCATGACCCTGCAAACCCAGGAGATGAGGTTATTTCCAGGCAAAGCACATGTGTGAGGCTCACACACAAGACTCCTGGCCTTTGCATCAGAAAGGTCTTTGCAGGGCTTCTGCCCAACAAAAGACTTTGCAAGAAGCAGAAAAGTTATTTGTTGCTGGCTTTGTTTTCTTTTGTTTGCTTATTGCTTTATGTCCCTTTCATGTTTATTTATCAATCCATCCAAAATGCAAAATGAAAGACTTGGCCTTGAGTTCCAGACCTCCCCTAAGCCTCTGGTTCCCAATTCTGTGGCCTTCCAATCACCATAAAAGCCAGAAATCCAGGCCCTGCTCAATAAGAAAGTGTGCCATTCATCTACACAAAGGGTGAGGAAATTAAGGATGGCCACTCACCATGCAGTGGGTAAGGACACAGACTTTACAGGGTGCATGCTCTTGGCCTTGTTACTTACTTTCTATGTGCCTCAATGTTCTCATATCAAAAATGGGGATAGGATCGTGTCAAGGGGTTAATTTATGTAAAATGCGCAGAAAAGGTGCCATGTATTAAATACGTATATGCATATAAGGTGTTAGCTGTATTTATTATGTGGTTTTTCATTGTCATGTCATTAATGAGAACTCATAAAACAAATGATTCTCTTTAAACACCCCAAAGATACTTTACAAATAAGCCAACTGACACTGTGGCAAGAATGACCTAATGCAATTGTTCTTGTCTGCTATAAAAGGAAATAATGAACACATGCATCAATTACCCACAGCAGTGGACATAGCTTGATGTAACAGATATGTTCCTGAAACGTCACATGTGTAAACCAAATTATACTTCCAATGAACTGGGTAAGCTTGCCGCTGCAATGGATCTTGCAATGAACCCTTACTGTTCCAGGGAAGCTTCCAGACCAGAACAATGCTAGCCACCTGTTTCAATATGCAAATGCTTAACATAGGACATTTTCTTATGGCTGGAGAATGAGCATCAGACCCGGGCAGACAAGGGAAATAGGAAACTTATATTATTCCATTAGTTAACTGGTTCAAAGTTTTTCAGACATCTTCCAGAAGGAAGGCCAAGTTCTGACAGGAAAACATCACTGGGAATCAGATTCCCAAAGGTGTGACCAGACCACTGCACAGGGGGCCAGTCTGTCCTCTGCAGGAAGAACTGGAATGCTTTTATCAAAGCATCGCTTTGCTAGGATCGTAGATAAGGAGTATCGCCCACACTGACTCCATGTGATTAGTAATGGTTACTTAGAGCAGCCTGCTGAGCAGGACTGATTACTGATGTCTGTCATGGGTACAGGACTTGGGACACCAATGCGTGCACACCGCGTACTCACCATTCCCATACTCACAGCACACAAGTGTTCAACATATGAGGGATAAAGTTCCTGGTTATTTGTCAAAAGATTACAAACTGAGGGAAAAAAACACATTTTGATATGATGATGCATATTCTCTCAGAACCAATTACCTCCTGAATTATAACTCTGTAAGTTACTGCAAATCATTCAGGGCACATAAATACCACAATAAAATTTCCCTAAGCCAATATATAAAGAAAATCTCAACATAAATCCAGTCGCACTTGGGAGGTAATAAGGGAACATGAATCCTGTAAACACCTCCTAGTAATAAATCTTGGGCTATGACCCCGAGGTCAAAGGTCAGAGCCCATCTCTTGCTGTCATGGTTCTAGATGTAGCCAAGCACTCTTATGTTATACAAAATCAACCCAACGTGGATTGGACGTTGAATATATTTGATTTCAACACACTGGGTTTTATATATGATGATTAAGGTGAGGCAAGGGAGTGACAGGAACAGGCTTAACTGCTAAACGGTCACCGAGGTGGTCCCTCCAGTGGACAATATCATCGGTCAATTTGCCCAATGGCTAGTGGATAAAAAAGAAACAAGAAATAAATGACTCAATGGGAGGACACATACACCTTCAGAAGACATGTTTTCTTCATGACTGTGTGGCTGATAACAGGTGCCTCTTTCCATTTCTACTGACCCTGGGCTCAAGCCTTCCCATTCTGTGCTTTGGGGAAGTATCACTTGCTACACTCAGATGACCAGTTGCAGGGAGACAGCCAGGTGATGGTGTTAACCAACAGCAAGTGGGATGCAGCATCTCAGTGAAAGATGGAAAGGAAGCACAATGGCTAGGGGGGGTGAGGGGGGCGGGGTGCTTGGGTCTCCAGAGGCATCTGGTGCTCCACCCCCCCCACCAAATGACTGTTATTCAAAATCACTTCTTCATATGCTTACATTTTCTCCTGGGGTTTCAAATTCAGCCCTCATCTTCCAGCTTGCAAATAAAGAAACTCCAGGTGTGAGTCAGCGATTCCGAGTTTGATTGGATTCTGTAATCACTCCCACATACATGCAATGCACCCTCTTATACTTCATAGAAAACAAGGCACTGAGCACCATTAGATCTTAAACACAGATCAGCATGAGGGAAGGGAGAGAATTAAATTCAACTATTGTTCACTGAGCACCTAGTAGGTGCCTGGCCAGGGTTAGAAATGGAATAAGGCCCAATCCTTTTTGCCAAGGAGCGAGTCATGCGGTGGGGAAGATGACTGTGTGCCTGGACAAGCATGGCAGGGCTGTACCCACTGTGTCAGGGTAGCACCAGGGAGGGGGTGACCAGTTGTCTAGGCGAGTAAAGCTCTGGGAAGGCTTCATGGAAGATATGATGCCAATAACTGGGTTCTGAAGGATGAACAGGAGTTTGCCAACAGACAGGGTGAGACCGGGGCGAGGGCACAGCTAGCACCAATGAGGCCTGGTGACCTTAGCTCAGGTTGGCTGAGGCACCAAGTTGGCCAGTGGAAGGAAGGGGAAGGAAAGGGGGCTGCAGCAGGTGCCTGGGGCCAGGTAAGGGATTCGTGAACCAAGCCAAGGAGTTCACAACGACTCTTTTGCATGGGCTCATAGTAGTTTTATGAGCTCTTTTAATGAGTCCTGTTTGGCAGTAGGGCAAATGGTGATGGGGGAACGTTCTGAGCCACTGAGTTCACGGAGTATCTGAGTACTTATATTGGGGAAGAGAAGTAGAAGGTTACTTGGTAAGGAATCCCCATACTTGAGGAGTCATCATACTTTGCTGCAGGATACGGAACTGAGGGCAAAATGGTTGGATGTTCCAGTGGGTGCTTTCCAATTCAAAGAAGGACATCTGAACTATTAGAGGGGCTTCCGTTTCATTTGGCCTCTACACAATGTCAAAAGGCCCTGTCTTATCTCTCCTCTGCCCACATAAGCCAGAAGTCTGAAACTAGTCCAGTGTTGGGAACAACTGAGCGTTCAGGATCTTCTTGTGGAGAGTGTAAATCAATTTATAGGCATGACAGCGATGAGCACAAGACAATTCCACCAGTTGTGAGAGCCAAAGGAGCCCAATGTGGTGACTGAAGACAAAGGGAACCACACAAATACATGCACATTAATAACAGACCAGGTCACTTTAAGAGAGACTAATTAGCCCTGAACATTAGTATAATGCCAAGTTATTAACATGTCACACACTATCAAGTACTTTCAGCATGCTTCTATTCGTTCACGGCTGATGATCACTGTGACCACATATTATCACCTAGCTATTTACCTTGTGTGTCCTTGATATGGAAAAGTCAACCCAAAATAAAAGCACACCCACACCGTAACCAAAAAAAAAATTTTTTTTCCCCAATCTGAACAAAGCGTTTAGTGTAAAAATAAACAGAACTAGAAATTGTCTCTAATAAACTAATATTAGTCTCCCCAGAGGGTTAATTATGTCGCTCTGTATTTTAAGAAGAATGTAAATTGCCAGTTTCAACAGATGTTCTTTTAAAAGAATTGGTTATCTGGGAAATGATGGGTCTTTGTTAGAGCTTACCCCAGCGGAATATAAACATTAAAATCATCCGACTATCTGTGAGCTCCCCCTTCTCCAACGACTGCTACCCACACCAACGATACACCCTTTGGTATCAGCAGCTTTGGTGACAAGGGCTCCAGCCAGCACCGTGGTCTCACATAGCACACAACCTGTTCCAAGGATCCCTGAACTCCCCTTCCATGTCGTGAGGACCCCAGGATGGCACCTTCCCATCATCACAAGCCCCAGTTTGGGTGCTCAGCCCACCGTCATTTCCATCTGAGTCTTTTACCCTGGAGAGCAGGGCTGTGCGCTCGCAAAGAACCAGAGTTAGAACTTTTCGGAAATACTAGTCCTTTCTGGTTTCAGTTTAGATATTCAAACATGTAACACACACACGTTACACACATGCATGCATACATACTTGATTTCTTCCAAGGGAGGAATGAAACTTCAAGCGTCACTGGAGAAGTGGTTAGAAGAAAAGAACTCAGAAACCTCCCTACTGCTTTCTCACAAACGGCATTTTGTAGATACTGAAATGTAATGTTACCAGGTTCACAGAGTGAGGGCTCCAGCTTGGATATCTGGCCAACCGAAGACAGAAAACGCCCTCGGCGCAGCAGTTCATTAGTCCACGTTGAGTGACCGCCACCAGCCCGGGGGCATGGAAAGAACACATGCGCTCACGTAGCGGCCCACTGTCATGTGTGACCGCCAACCTCACCTGACCTAGCTTCATTATCATCCTGGTTAGACTCGCCTCGCAGGTAGGGAAACTGAGGCTGGGCACGATTAATGACTCCTAGGAAAACATAACAGAATGTGCTTTTGCTATTGATCCACTAGTAACAAGCATGAAATCTCGTCTCAGCCAGAAAGGTAAGCAGATAATCACTGATCTCTTTAACTGTTCTGAAAGGGCCCACTCACCACAGGATTTAGGGGAGATCTTCTGTCCTACTGGGGGGGGGGGGGTCAAGGCAGCCTGGTGCCAACAGGTGAGGGAACGTCCAATGGTAGTAAGACCAACAGAACAGCAGCAGTGGGGATCGTTTACCCAAGGCCTCCTGTGGAACACAGCTGAGAAGGATGTGAACGTTCATTATTTAACCTGATCACCCAGCTACTCTGCCATGGAGACATCCTTATGTCCACTTAACAGCTGGGGAAACTAACACTCAGAAAGGTGAAGTCAAGTGCTCCTAAGTGACCCACAAGGAACATTCCAGCATTTGCCTGACTCACAACTTGCCCTATTTCATCACACTCACTGTCTCAGATGCTGCCAGATGAGCACGGATTCCCAAAGCGACCCCCACAGCAGCTCCAGAGGCTCTCGGAGCAGCTACCTGAGAATCCAGGGGCAAGGCAGGGCCAGCAAGGAATGGATCCCATCATGTTCAGATGCCATACCGGCAGATTCAGCTGGAAAACCAGAAAGCCCTACGTCTGCAAAGGAAAACCCAGGAAATGTTCAATCTCAGCCCTCCTGGGATGGGAAAACGGGCACCACTGTGCAGGTGAAACATGGCGCGATTCCATGGGCACCTTTCCCCTAGACTAGGATATGAACGGTGCCACCAGAGTCCAGCTGTCAAAATTTGCTCTGCTCCTGGGAGAGAGCTTGGAGAATCCACAGAGCAATCCCAAAATCCATTCTGTACTAACTGCTGAGACTGTGTCAACTTGAAGGATATAGGGATAAGGAGCATCCTTTCCCATTTCCCCTCCATCCCAGCCAAGGGCAGCAGGAAGCTCCACAAGGCACACTCCCAAGGCCGCAGGGAGAGAGCTATGTACTCCAGAGCTCAGACACCAGAGTGAGCAGCATTCTGAGAAAGAAATGGCCAGCTCCACCCACTCTGCAGGGCCCTTTTCTGATCATGTCCGCACTTCTGATGGAACCTGGGGGATGTGGGCTAGTGGCCCCTGAGTAGAAACACTGCTTTTCTCCCTCCAGTCTAGGTCCCCTGGGCACAAGTTGATTTGGTGACATAAAGTTACTTTATTCCTAATTCTAGTCATTTGCGGGGCTAGAGGTTCCTGGAAATGGGTTAAACGCAATGAGACAATCTCTACTTCCCCTTTCCTGAACACTTTACATAGTTAGGAACAATGGCTCTAGAACGCGTGTTTTGCCTTCCTCCCGCCAGAGGGCATTTGGCAATATCTGGGGGCATTTTTGGTTATCCCTACTTGGAAAGAGGGGTTGCTACTAGTGTGTAATGGACACAGGACAGGAATACTGCTACACATCCTAACATGCATAGAACAGAAGCCCACAACAAAGAATGATCCGGCACTGAATGTCAACACTGCCGAGGTTGAAAAGGCACCCAGGCTACCAGGAGCTTCTGCAGGAACTGTCAGCTAACAGGCGAGCCATGACTTTGAGTTTTCCAAAACCTGAGCTAATGGTGGTCCTGATGTCCTAATGCCATGCAAAGATATCATATTAATGATATGCAAACGTGTGGGCTGGTCCTTAATAGATCTCATTAGTTCGGATTAGTAGATGGGATGCAGAGTTGTGCCAACAATTCCCCGAGGCTCAGCTCCGCTGACGCATCTGTTTTGGGGGCGGGGGAGAAGAATAACCACATCCTTGCTTTAGTCATTCAGGGAAACCTAGCACCTGTCTATATCAACATGTTCGGGATGGGAAAAAAAAAAAAAAAAAACCTGGAAAAAAAAGGGGGGATAAATTATTTATCCAGCATAAATATTAAAGAAAACTGCAAAACACAGCCTGGTGTCACCGTGCTGTTGTTACAGAATCATCTTGTTACAGCTTCTGGCAAAATAGTGTTGTCCTCAATATCAGTACAACAGAATCGTCTGGGATGTACCAGTCAGGGTACACGTGTCTGCTTGCTGTCGAGGACACTTAGCAGCATGCCAACCGGCTCGTCACACCCCAGCGGAAAATGGTGCAGGGATGCCCTGTACGGAATGAGCCTGAATTAGGAGCAGATCGTGAACTTCACCCGAACCCGGATGCAATTTAAAACTGGCAGTCAGTCAAACACACGGGTGCGCTGCAGCCGGATCTGACCGACTCCAGAGGGCCACCTGCTACATCTCCAGGAATCCGAGGAACGGGTTGTCGGACACGCCCACCGTTAGACGCTGAAGGACATGAACTCAGGATCAGGTAAGCTCCAGGAGAAAACAAAGCAAGAAATGCTGAAAACGCAATCCCTGCGAGGGAGCACAGCGCGCCCTTGTGTCTACCGCGTCTGCGCAGTGCGGTAACCGCAGGGCGTACACGGAACGGCGCGGACGCGCACCGCCACGTCCCGTAACTTCCTGTCGCGCGGGGCGCCCGTACGCGGCGGTCGGCAGCGAACGCTGACAATCCGAGCCGGCCGCCCTCCGCGAGAGCCGGTTGTCAGCCGCTTGCCAGCACAGCCACGGAGCCCTCTCCCCAGCCGAGACGCGGGACACACGGTAGCCGCATTCACGAGGCGCTTTGGTTTTCCAGTGAAACGTCTCTTGTTCAAAGTTTAGCAAGCTCTTTACGGCAGCTGCTCGGGCTCCGAGGTAACCAAGAAGTTTAATAAGGCTGTATGATGATAATTAAACACTGTAAATAATTGATCTGCTGGAGCTTCCTGGCTGGCCCGTTATGCCTTTGTAGGAAAGTGATCCATGCTGACATTCTGAATAAGGCTGGCAACGGAAGTGCATGAGGAGTAGCGGGGGCAAGTAGGTTTGCTCTCAATAATGTATGAAGCCCCACGCTGGGGACAGGGATCCTCAGGAAAGCGGCTCCGTGGCAGGCTGTTCTTTCATCTGGAGCCGGCTTCGAGGCGAAGGTGCTGCCCCGCAACAGAAGCACAACTGCTCGCCTGTGAGCCCATGTCCTTCACGCAGTGGGCAGCGCGCTTTCAACGCAGCTGAACAAATGCACGCCGCAAGACAGGCCCCGCTCACCGTTACCGAAAGAACACCGTATATATTAATTTAGCAGGCTGTTGAATAATGCTTGGAAGGAGGATTTATGAAGTAGAAAAATCATGCGGTGAGGCAAAATGACTTTCCAGCCAAATGGGAGGAAGAAAGGGGGTTTGGCTTCTAGGGAGGATCAAGTGGAAAGAGCCTAAGAGAACCCCACCCCCAGAGAGAAACCCGAGGCGGGGCGACACCGAGGTGTCAGGAATGGCCCAGTCAGGCAGGCCCGATGCAAAGTCATAATTTGCCATCCGCTCCCCAAGAGACAGTGTTTAACAAAACTGTTACAGTCTGGTTACAGCGTGCAGCTGAGGGAGGTTGTGCGTGTGTGGGGACACAGGGTATGTGGGAACTCTCTGCACCAGCCACTCAAGTTTGCTCTGAGACTAAAACTGCTCTAAACAATAAAATTTATTTTTTAAGAAGTGCATGTAGCCCCAAGCTCTATATTCAGTTGACCTGTTTCCCTTCTGCTTGGGAACCCGCATGGAGTCTTCCCATAGTTGCCCCAGCTTACTTTGTGGGGCACGCTTGGGTGTAAGGCAGCCCCACTCAGCTGCTATTTTGCACGTCTGTGCTGGGGTGCTGGGGTGGTCAACCTCACCGGGGGGCAGAGCGGAGCACGGGTCTCCTACAGGCACACGAGCTGTGTGGGGGAAAGCGGGCACCCTAAAAAGCCAGTGGAAAGACTACCCCCCAGGAGGCGGCTATTCGAGAAATGGAGACCCTTCAAATTCTGCCCTCTCTGCCCCCATCCATCTTCCAGAACCCTGATGCCAGGACAGCTTCAGCAAACTCGATCATTTCTTTGAGGCTGACAGAATTTGGTCCACTTCCTATGTGTCATTTTTTGGGGGAATAACTGTCTATTTTACCTAAGAAAAGTAAAAGTAACAATCTGCTGAGCGAGCCCAACCTTTAAAGCCCTGCCTCCACTTCTGCACACAAATACTGTTGTTTTTCACCTTGATAATTATTAAATTGTGGTGTAAAACCCAACTTCTGCTTAAGTATGCGTGATTATTAGAGTACAAGTCAATTGTGGATAACACGCAGATATAAATGCAGCTAATAAGTCTTACTGTAATGATTAATCAATTTATGAATACATTATTTAAACTAATAGCTCAGGTAGGGTATCTTAAACAAGTTGCAGAGGACATCGACCAATTCAAATACCAGCCGCCGGATCAATAGCAAACTGTAAGTAAACTCTGGGGAATAGGTATACTTGCAAAAAAAAAAAAAAATTGCAAACAAAAGGGTCTTGGATGAAGGAAAATCTACAACAATCTCAATTTTTTATGACAAATGCATAGCACTTTATTATATGTCAAAGCTTAAAGGGAAAGGTAAAAAAGTGTATTACTACAAATCCGCGCCCTTTTCATCCTATGTAGCCGTAATTGAGGGCAGCTCATACAAACATACGTTTACACAAACTTCTGCATACATTGCAAATAGAATTTATTAAAGTTAATTCTGATTCCTTAGAAAAAATCATACATTAGGTTCATTTCATCGAAAGGTGGCATATTTATTTATTTATCTACAAATGTCCCTTTGGGGCATTTGGGGGCAAAAGATGGCATATTTGCTTATTTATCTACAAATGTCCCTTTCACAGGGAAAATAAAAATTATATATATATATATGTCTAAAAGGTAAGAGTAGCAATTTTCCTGAAAGGGGCCCATGTTCCAAATGACACACCAGGGCACACCTGCTCTGTTAGAGCCACAGAAGTCCCCCAACTGAGAACCACAAGGGGGTTTCTGTGAGCCAAGCAAACCCTAGAGTTTTAGCTCTCTCCCTTTCCCGTTTTTTTTTTAATTAAGACTAATTAATGTGAGTTTAATAAATAAACCAAAAGGGCCTTGATTTCCAAAGGTGTGATATTTTATCACAGTTACAAGTGATGCTGCATTTAAAAAAATTAATTAGTTATCTTGTGAGACCGGCCACACATTATTGAGTAAGTAACAGCGGCTAAGTGAAACAGATGAAATATTGGTAAGCGATGTAGCCCACAGTATAAGTATGTGAAGGAGGTCAGAGGTTAATCCCTATTGATTTTCCGAGTCTGCGTACAGCACCGCTGGGAGAGGCCGGTTCTGTTGGCAATCAGCTAGCACAAATACATTATAAATCTTACTGTCCACCTTCACTGATCAGTGCCACTTACTTCCTTCACTAAAGACCATTAAGAAACTACTGGGAAAAAAAAATCTACCCAGATGCAGGTAAAAAGGAAAGCATTTTCAAAGTCTCCTATGTCAGAGAATGCTTTGCACATGGAGGACTTCCCTGAGGCACACTTCCTGGGGGCTGGCTGGTTTCTCCTGCAGCAGGGAACATGCAGAAACACAGAGCATTTTTCATACGGCTTCAACACCAAATCAGAAACATCAAAGTGGCTTTCACATTTGAGGGCTAGAAAAAGTAGAATAAACGGAAGGAATGAAACACTGATGTCAACGGAGGCATCTCCATCTTGGTTTTGTGTAATTTTGGCCTTGGCACAACCTTGACGCTAACCAAGAGTAAGCTTCAGTGACCCTCAGGTTCGCGGGCTCCTCCCAAAATACTGCACCGGAATGTTTCACCCTTTCCCAAAGTGGTCCCCCGACATGCATAGCTTCTGTTCCCACAGACCCAGGATGCTCACCACCAACCCACGTCCAGGAACATCTATGAATGGCCCTTTCTTTTGCAGGCCTTTCTCTTAACAGAGGGTGCCATCTGTCTCCTGTGGGCCTGGCACTCTTTCTGGGTACAGCGAAACAGATGAGTAAAATGGGGTCCCTCCCCAGAAAAATGAAATGCATGTTCTTCGTCAGACCGCTGACTCTCATACAACATGGTTCTGGAAAACAGTCTTGGTGCTAATGGGGGCTAGTTGTGCTAACAGGCACTTTGTCACTGACCAGCCGTGTGACACTGAGCCCATTACTTAACCTCTCTGAGCCTCCATTTCTTCACTGTTAGAAGTGAGGATAATAATATCAGCCACTTCACAGGGTGGTCGGGACATGAGAAATCACATGCAAAGCACTTAGCACAGGGCCCAGTAAGCATTCAATAAATACTGGTTAATTAAAATAAAAACAAAACAAAACTGTGGAGCTATTCGACATTGGAAAAACCAAGTGACCTCTTTCACCTCTGTCTCACTAATAGGGATTACGGAATTCTGATGTAAAGGAATATAGCACCATCTCTGCCACCAATCCATCCAAACAGATGTGTCATATCCACCTACTTCTCAGAGAGGGCACTGCAGTAGCAAGAAGGTTCTAAGTTATTATTCGTGAGACATACTCTCAAAAAGCATATGGAAACGAAACATAACAGAAATGCACATGTTGGATATGTCAGCATTAACCAGAGATACAGAGGGAGTTAAGAAATCTCGGGGCAAGCGAGGGTTCCCTTTTGGCACAGAAATTATATATTTTAAAGTGCCAGCACCAGAAAGACGAATGGGAAAGGTTCATAGATACATGTTATTTCTGCACAGTTTTTACAAACACAATTCTCCTAACACCTTCAGAACACACACACAAACTTTCTCTCTCACACAAACATGCACACTTCCCCTGCCCTGAGCAAAAGATTTGGCATGCTTGAAAAAGTTCTGGGGAATATTTCCAGAATGCAAGGAAAACCTCTATCTTTGCAATTTTCCAGACTTCTGTCAACTAGGCTCAGTGCAATTATGTACCAGTGTCAGACTGTATTTAAAAAAACTTTGGATACCTTCAAATTAAGGGGTGGAAGGTGGGGAGAGCACTCCCACAGTTAATGATAAAACAAAGGCATACCCAGCAAAGTTCCCTAAGCCAAAACTAAGCCAAGAGTCTTTGTTTCGATGTGGTTTTTTTTCTCCTTACAAAATGGCTTTCATTTCATAATTTTCAACTCTATTAAAAGGATGTTCTTCTGGTAGGCAGAAGATAAACAGAGCAGGACCCAAATGAACAGTGAAAACCAAAACAGGCAGAGACCACAGATTCCATTTAAAAGCTTAAAGGTTCCAGACTGTTTTAATTGTGCACCTTTACCAGGAGGAAGAATTCAAGACAGATACTTCAGTCTATGTCTGTGGCGTTTACTTATAAATCATAAACTTGTGTTCTTCTATTAGCGATCATCACCAGGAATGATACACAGTGAGAATTACGCTCATCATTAAAAATAGTGCCTGGAGTTGTACATCTCTTTGTGCTAACTTAGATTTTGGAGGTTTTCATTGATTTCTTCTGAGATCTGATCAAATCGTCATTGTGTTCATTTTGTAACAGATGAAGGGCTCATATTAGGAGGAGCTGAACTAGCAATGATGCCATTTTTTTTTTTTACTGCTTGCTTGTATTTGCATTATAAATACTAACTTCAAACATGGGTCTCTTTGCAGAAATCTTTTTATGGCTTTTGCTCATTTTGCGAGGGACGCTTTAGTTCAAACCAGATAATCTAATGTCTCAACCCATTTAGCTAAGCACACATGGGAAACCATGTGGCATTTTCCAATGTTGAAAGTCCACAAGGAGCAGAGGCTCTGCCATGACCTCGTGCCTAGGGAAATATCCAGTCTTACTTCAGAATGCCTTGCATTCGGCCCCTCACTATCTGAGGTCTGGGGAGGGCACCCATGTCAACATATCTACGCAATTTTTGTAAAGATCAATCTTCTTAATTGAGAGCCTATATCATGTGGCAGTTAAGAGGAAGGACCAGGAGCTGGACTACCTGAGTGGAATCCCAATTCTGCCACCTCTTCACTCAGTATGCCTGTGTCCTCATCTGTAAAATAAGGATGACAGTACTACTTCATAGGATACTAGAAAGGATGATATATGTAAATATACGTCAAGTCCTTAAAACAGTAGTACCTACCACCTGATACATGGATGGAGACATTTAATAACACACAGCGGAATTTAATGGATAAGTGGAAGTTGTAATGTTTTCTTTTGGAACCCTAATGGGTCATTCTTCACACGCTGGAGACTTCTATTTAGAGCAGTGCTATCCAATAGAGGGCTCTGCCATGACAGCAACGTTCCATATCAGTACTACCAAATATGGTAGCCACTGACCTCATGTAGCTACTGAGCATTTGAAATGTGGCTAGTACGGCTGAGCAACTGAATTTTTTATTTTAATTCATCAATTTTAATTTAAATAGCCAGAGGTGGCTAGGGGCTATCATACTGGACAAAGAAACTCCAGAAGCTGACTATTGTGATACTCTATAAAACGTAGCTCAATCCTGTAATCCAGCGGTTGCCTCAGATAAAATCTGGCTGCTTGGAGAAGATTAAGCAAGCCTGCTTCTGGACTCTGAAGCCAAGACAATCATCACTTCTAGCCTCTCAATTCTCTTACATGCCCCATTTTCTTTGTCATTGCCTGTACTGTCTTCAGGAAGGGGCAGTGACTGGGAGCGCTGTTGGGTCAACGTTATTGGAGGCCTCTAATTTGTGCTGGTTGGGCTTTTCCTAGCTCAGCTTGGCTCTGGTTCCACGTGTAGAATTCTGAATCCTGCCTCTGGCCACTGTCCAGGCTCCTGGGCCAGATACTTACACCACTTCACTTGGTGCCCTGGCCCCTGTCCTCAACCTGCAGATGACTACCCACATTCTACAGATGGTTCTGTGTCAACCCTCCCTATGACAATGGCCACACAATTCTTGGGAGGCAACCAGACCAATGTCAATCTATTCTAGGGAAAAGGACATGTCATCTCCATTTTTACCAGGTAAAGTATCTTCTTTTATACTGTCAAACCACGAAGAAGTATTTCTCTACAGCAATGTTAGTTTCATAAAGTCCAAATAAACTAGAGACATAAGTAAAAAAAGCTTTCAACATTATGATGTATGTTATGGCACAAAGCTGAGTAAGCCCAAGGCTGAGCTGGGTCTCTGTTTCCCTTTGTTAAATTTATTTGCATACGTCTTTGTCTTCCCCACTAGATAATGAGATTCTTGAAGGCAATGACTTATCCAAATTCAAATTCATATCCCTAATGTCTGAAGTAGTGCCTGACACATAGCAGGTATTCAATACATATTGGATGGGTGGATAGATGGATGGATGGTGGATGAATAGTGGGTGGATGGATGGATGGTGGGCAGATGGATGGATGGATAGTTGAATGGACTGATGGTGGATGAATAGATGGTCAATGATGGATGGATGGTGGGTGGGTGGATGGATGGATGGTTGGATGGACTGATGGTAGATGGATAGGATGGTGATGGTGATGGATGGATGAATGGTAGATGGATGGATGGATCGGTGGTGGATGGAGGGATGGTGGTGATGGATGGATGGATGAATGGTGGATGGATGGATGGACGGATGGATGGATGGTGATGGTAATGAATGGATAAATGGATGGATGGAATTATGTAGTGCTGAACCGTATGTTAATCCAAACAGAGAGAAAGGAAACAATTCAAATACTTTGCCCTTCTTACCAAGATTTGGGTTTTTTTTTCTTTTCTTTTCCAAATACTCTTACCTTACTGGAAACAAAAAGAGCATTGCTAAATCCTACTTATGCTTTAGGAAGGCTGGATACCCAAGTTTGTGGCTCCCACAGCCATGAAACTTATGCTCCATCAATCCTAACAGGCTAGTAACATCTACAGAATGTCAAAATGAAAGGAAAAAAGAGGCCATGATGGAAACATCAAAACCAAATGAAATACTGAAAATAAGTTAATGACATTACATTATAGATTCAGCTTACTCAGAAAGGACTTGTCCAAGGGAAGGAGAGAAAGCGAGAGAGAGAGAGAGAGAGAAACACACCTCACCGCCAGAACCAGCTGTCTAGTTCGAACTGGTAGATTGCTGAGCAAATAGTGCATGCATGTTCATAGGTACCAGAGGAAACTGAGCACCTTTGGAACCAGCATTAAAACTCTCTCCTGCCAGCGAGTGCAGTGAACCAGTAACTCAACAGCCCCCTCGTGGTCTGGAAGAATTAATACAGCTTCTGAAGGGATGAAGGTTCTTCTTGGGGTGGGGGGTGGGGGAGGACAGGACATGGGGAGGGGGCAAGGAGCCCTATGAGAGGAGGGGGATACCACCAAACCATCTGTAAAGGTGTTCCACTCAGCCCTGTTTTGTGATGGGAGGGCAGTACTTTTTCCTTCCAGAGTGTGAAAAGGAACCCCAGTAAATACGCCTGTTCAAACTCACACGTGCTTAAAGAAGAAACAGATCAAATGAGCTCAGTATTCCCATTTAAAAATATCATTTAAGGGAATTTTAAGCTGTCTGAGAAGATGGATACACTGTGTTTGTTTTCTACATTAATGAGCTATAAAAAGAATGGAATAGGCCATAAATACAGTATTTTGTAACAGCCTTTACTAAAAATGCTACTACTTGTGTTTATCATTTATATCCTTGTATACAACCTCAAAATTGATTACACTTTAAACCGTACATAACTTGGTGTGTTTTTCATTTTGTGCTATACTACAAACATTTTTATAACTCAGTTAATATATTCCATATTTTGTGTTCTTATTGATTATGAATATTTCTTTAGGGGATTTTATTGCTTTTAAAATAACAAATGTTAGGTATTAAAAAATAGAAAAACCTACTGCAGCCTTTATATTTTTCTTTCCCCTGGTAATTCTAATACATACGTTTTAGCACAAATATAACCAGAGTATCTTTCTCTGTATCTTTTGTACTTCCCCACACTAAAATTAAAAATTTCCTAATATAGTGCCTAGTAAAAGAATCAGATTTGTCAAAAGGAAACCCACCATTTAATGTGTTGGACTTGAATTCATAATCCTTTCCTTCTACAATTAAAAAATTAAAGTGCCAAAAGATTATCCGCATGTAACATGATGGTTTTACATCAAGTATATATTATCTTTACTAATTGCCATTTCCATTTATAGGCTGAAATATGATTTATATATATGAT
Organism: Mirounga leonina; assembly: GCF_011800145.1. Lineage (NCBI taxonomy): Eukaryota > Metazoa > Chordata > Mammalia > Carnivora > Phocidae > Mirounga > Mirounga leonina. The sequence goes on from NW_023270469.1 coordinate 9,259,519, forward strand.
ATGATTTCACTATTAATTATCAAATTGAAAAAAATAAAATCTCACATTATAAATTCTCTCCTGGAAATTAGTTTTATTATTTTTTCCATAATCCTATCGCACAAGCTGTAAGTGCACTGCGGCATGAACACTTTAATTTTTCCAGTTAGTTTTAAGCAAGCCCAGAGGTGAGGTTTAATAAGGATCAATGGCACTTTATCTGGGACAGGGCCTCTTCACAGCATGCAAATTACACAGTAACACTTAAAAAAAGAAATAGATTTAATTAAAAAAAAAGTAGAACCACAGGCTCTGGAAATTCAATTAAAGGATTTATGCAAAGGTTTGCTAGGTTTTTATATGCAGTTACTGCTTACATAATGAGCTTTTCATATTAAAAATCAATAGGTAATCTAGACTAGAAGATCATCCCCTTAAATACATTTTTGAAATCAATTTGAAAAATAGTCCATCAACTGCTTGTGACTACTCTTGCTGCTTCGATTACACTAAAAGCAATATTTAGATTGTAAGACGTGCTATGGAATATCTATGCTTGGATATTGCTTTCAAGGGCTCTTATACTTTTGAGTGCCTAAGATGATCACCTAGTAATTCAAGATTGTGTTAAATGTATAAATAATTTATTTAATTACTAGCAAAAGCCTACAGACACAACCCTGTAGTATTTATAATGGTTACATGAAAGGAAAAAAAGAGAAAAAGGATGTGAGGGAGGAAGTGAGGGAGGGAAGGAAAGGGGAGATGGAGGCAGAGAAAGAGTGGGGAGATGAAAGAAAAAAGAACACAACCACCTCTTCTGAATTAGTCCTTTTGCTTTCTCAATTGCCTATTGTGTGTTGGCTACTTAGCACTTGGAGATATGCGTTTCACTTTAAAACTCATTTAGGCCTTCAACTATGGAAGCAATTAGCTAGCGGTAACTTAAGCCGACTTTCCATCCTCTGTGATAAGGGGGGACAGGTCTTGGAATGAAATAAAAGCCAATGGTCCAATTTTGTCCAGTAAGTTCACAATCCATCCCTCCCAGCCACGATTTCACTGGATTTGGTAACAATTAGAAAACGCGAGACAGGTTTCCATGGGCCATTCCTGGCAAACTGGAAGATGACACTCATGGAGAGAGAAATGAACTTTCATTTCATCAAAATGAAAAGCACGGCTTAAGTTATCCCCATCCAGAGTCAGCCTTGTAAAAATGGCCCGAAACTTGACAAAGGACTCATCTATAACAAAATGACTCTTTACTCTCTTCTGCAAGACTCTGGGAAGAAATAAGCAAAATATTTACAACACCACTTTTATCCATCTACCGAAAGCTCCCATCTCAGGAAAGGTGCTGGTGACATGGCCAACCTGGGTGACGGAGGAGAGCCCGAAAAAGTCTGAGGATGTCCCTGTGCTCAGTACACAGGGCGCGTAAGACAAAGACAAAGGTCAAGTATGAGACGGATGTCTGAGCTTCAGGTGCTGGGCACTGACGTTTCCAACAGCACAGTTGCGCATATATCCTATTACAAGCCTGCCTGCCTTTGTGATGTGCCTACTGCGATGTTGAGGGAGATTTGAAGGCCCAGGCATCCAGTATCAGTGAACCCTCCATGCATGTACTTGGCAGGCACTGGTAGAATGCCTAGCATTCACATTCTAAACTTCCTGAGTTTCTTCCTTAAGAAACAATTATCAAGGTCCCAAAGTTTTCCATTATTTAAAAATGGACAAAGCCTTCTGAAACGGATAGCTCTGAACTGTTTGGTGCTGGAGACACGACGGCCTTGGTTTATGAACTGTGAGGCTGACCAGGTTCCCTCTGGTCCTGCTTAGTAACTCCATCGTTAACGCAGCCGGTTACAGGCACGGAATATGCGGCCAATCCTTTGCAGTGGTGCTTCTACATGGCTGGGTTTTAATTCGAAATATACATGGAGACTGATTTTACAGTGTTACTTTTTCCTCTTTCAGCTTTGATTTTTATCAACCCTTGACCGATGGAAGTATAGGAGCCTAAGAACAACCCTGTGCCTAGCATAACTGCCGGCTGCCGTGGGGGCTACAAAGACGAATTCAACAGATCCCGCATGCTGACACAGTCGATATTTCTGTGCATGCCAAGTACTCTTTTTAAAAATGTTATTATGTATAAGAAAGAAGAAGCAAAGGAATGGAAGAGAAGGCGTACCTCGATAACGTTATGCTAGGTCAAAGAAGCCAGTCACAGCAAGAAGCACGTATTACATGACCCCACTTACATGAAATGTCCCGGATACGCAAATCTATAGAGTCAAAGAGATGAGTGGTGGTCTAAGGCTGGCGGATGGAGTAGGATGTTGGGAGGTGACAGCTAGGAGGTGCAGGTTTTCTTTTTTGGGGTAATAAAAATGTCCGAAAATTGATTGTGTTGATGGCTGTGCAACTCGGTGCATATACTACAAGCCATTAGGTTGTACACTTTAAATGAGTGATTGTTTGGTATGTGAATTATATCTCAATAAGGCCGTTATTAAAAAAATAAGGTGCAGTTATGAATGGTAGTCTGAACAATAGTAACTTTAAGGAAAGCAAACAAGAAAATCTGAAAAGGAAGGAACCAGGTTGAAAAAAACATAGATTTATTTCCTACCCATGCCAATCTGACAAATAAAACATTTGAGCTTTCTCCATCTCTCCAGAACATCTTCTGTGCCCATCAGTTTACAGCATGCATCGGGGTAAGATGTGCAAACATAATATATTGGTTTCCTAGAGAAAGGAGCCGAAATCAAAATAAGCAGAACCTTCCTATCGCATGAAATGAAAGCATCAGAGCAAAATGTCTCAGGTTAGTATGATCAAAATGTCAAATACGAAACCGTTTGTAGCAATGTGAGAGGTGTTAGTAATGGAACTTTGAACAATGTTAACACTTAAAATTTCAGCAGAACCATTTCGATCCATAAATGTATAAAAGTCATTTTACAGTGTGCTTAACAGTCACGACCAAGAGCTGTTATAAAAGAAGACACTCTCAATGTCACTTCATTTTCTTTTATTCTTATTATCACATTTAAATCTCTCTGTGAAAGTGGTCTTGATAGGTAAGTTTATTACACATTTCAGGACTATTCATTCTGAACAGAACTTCCTTCAAGGAATTAACAGATAAAGAGAGACCACTTTCCCCTCAGCATCCCTAAATTATCCTGCAACTGCAGAACAGCGCAGCGACGGCCGGCATGTTATGAGGACTCAGTCTGCTATGCCACGCGATGGCTCGATCATCTTAGAGGTGACTCTGTGGCCCGCAGAGAACAGCTGGTTGGTTGCAACGGTTCTTAGCTAACACCTCGCTATTGAACCTGCACAGACCTGGGAGTAAGGAGTGGGGTGGGCAGGGAAAGTCAGGGTTGGGCCCTGCTGCAGAAGAATTCCAAAAAGTAACCCTAAGATCCGCATCAGCATTGAGGGCAGGAACGCAGTCTGATCTTTCCTTGCTTCACTGAGAGTGAAGGGGACAAAATCTCTCTTTCATTTCCTCTGCTCACAGGTAAGTACATCACTTAAACTAGCTGTTGGCAAATTTGTCTGGAAAGGGATAGTAAATATTTTCAGCTTTGCAGATTACATGTTATCTTTTGCAGCTACTAGACTCTGCCATCATAATGCTATAGCAGCCCCAGACAATGCATACATGGAAAAGTAAGCCTGACTTCCAATATAACTTAATTTATGGACAATCAAATTCAAATTTCATACGGTTTTCATGTATCACAAAATATTATTTGTCTTTTAATATTTTTTCAGCCATTTAAAAATGTAAAAAGAAGTCTTAGCTTACAGGTTGCACAAAACCAGGCTGCGGGACAGATGTGGCGTAAGGGCCTAGTTTGCTGTCTCCTGTGCTAAACCACAGACTAGCCAGGAAGGAGGTAGACCAGTAATCCACCTTCATTTGAGATGCATTCAGCCGGCACTCTGATAACAAAAGATTGTCTTCAATCTAGCAAAACCCAGTGGTACGCATTCCAAGCTGTGTGCACTCTGCAGAAGGGCAAGATAACTTAGTTTCAACTAACAGAAATTCACATTCTAAACTTTCTGAGTTTCTTCCTTAAGAAACAATTATCAAGGTCCCAAAGTTTTCCATTATTTAAAAATGGACAAAGCCTTCTGAAACGGATAGCTCTGAACTGTTCGGTGCTGGAGACACGACGGCCTTGGTTTATGAACTATGAGGCTGACCAGGTTCCCTCTGGTCCTGCTTAGTAACTCCATCGTTAACGCAGCCGGTTACAGGCACAGAATATGCGGCCAATCCTTTGCAGTGGTGCTCCTACATGGCTGGGGTTTTAATTTGAAATATGCACAGAGACTGATTTTACAGTGTTACTTTTTCCTCTTTTAGCTTTGATTTTGCATCAACCTTTGACCAAAAGAAGTATAGGAGCCTCAGAAGAACAGGTGCACAGATTGGCATCATCATAACTGATTGGAATAATCCAAGGAATGGATTTACTGAGTCAAGCGGAGAGACTATATTGTATTATAGTTCTAAAGAAGCATACCTGTAGTATATAAAGTATGTGTAGAATCAAAAACTGGTAACTGTTATCTGGAATAGTTTTCGTGAATAGGGAAGAAAAAAAAAAAAAAAACCACAACATTGTGAATTGCTGTATTACAGAGCTCTGCAGGTTTATCTCCTAAGCCAGACATCTACGGCATGATGATGCCTACACAACTCCTTGGCATGGAAAGTCATTAGTGGGAGCAGTGATAGTAGTGTTGTTCCTAACAGTATTATTTTGGGTAAGGGTGACAGGAACTGTGGCCTGCTTCAGGTCAGTGATGCTCAGGTACTAGCACCGACAGATTTTCATCTTCTAACCAATGTGGCCCAAATACAGATCTTCAACTACCGTGAGGCAATTACCATAACATAAACGTGTCTCAGTACAAAGACACAGAGGCAAGGGGGCAATAATAATAAGAAAGCCAAGAAGTTCAACTATTGCTTCAGGCACTTGACATACGAAGCAAAGTTCTGAGATCATATCCCACATCACCACAACAGAAATGCGCTGCTGAGAAAAATCTGAATGGCAAAGACAGTCTTCCTATGTTAAAACTTGTCACTCTCTAGAAACATTACGCCGGAGTACTTCCCAAGTGAAGCAGTACACAGTGATTATTTGGTGTATATTCAAGCAGACAAACGGGGTGAGGGATGACTTGCATTCCCAAAGAATTCTCACCCCTGAGGATTATCCAGAATCTCTCTTAAACCTGTATCCCGCGCTCATACTGGTATGTTGATTAGTGGTTGATTGGCAGGAGGAGGGAGAAACAGACCCTGGATGAAGACACTTGCCTGTCCTGGGCGGTGAGGGCCATTCTCACCCCATCCTTGGACTTCTCCCTTCTGTTTGTGCCTTCATGACAAGGAGACAGATGTGCCTGTCAGCATCAAGGTGGGGGGGAGGGCGCGGGGTGGGGGACAGGAAACACCAGCAGCCCTGCCTTTTCATCCAAGAGCAGAAGGTCTCCGAGTAGGCCTGGGCGGATTTCTGCTTGTACTTGCTGGCCAGAACTGTCCCGCAGCCCCTGAGCTGCTAGGGAGGCCGTGGAGGGGAGCAAGAATCCTTCCCACTCTCCCTAGTGGGAAGTAGACCCTGGCAGTCGGCACAGTGGACAGTAAGAATGGGCTCTTGCTTCCCCAAGAGGCTAAGATCGTGGAGGGCAGAGGGCACAGTCCATTTATCTCTGGCTATCTCCAGAGTCATCCACAGGAAGAGCTTTGACAAAAAAAAAAAAAACTGAGAATCCAAAGTGATTTCAAACAAAGACACACCAGTATGTCTGCCAAGGCCAAGATCTGCTGTCTGTATACCCTCCCTGTTTCCTCTTCCTCCTGAGCACACAGCTTGACTACACTTCCCAGCCTCTTACATTTCACAGATACGTACCACTCTCAGCCTGGTCCTTAAAGTGCCCCCACACGCAAGAGCCCATGTTCCAGCCTCTTCGACCAGCCTGATGCACACAACCAGGTGCAGAGGATGATGAACCACAAGACAGAAAGAGCCTGGGTCCCTGAGTCAGCACCTGGGGGAGCACTGCCTGCTAATCCAAAACAGTCGCATTGGACCTTATGTAAAATCAATCAAGTTTACCATATCTGAGTCATGTATACACGTGGGCAGCCAGTGTTGCCTTTAATAATGCATCAATTGAAGCATATCCATCTGTTCGAGTCCCTGAGCGTTTCCTCCACATCTCTTTGGTTCTCATCCCAGGTTGTGCACAGAAGCTTGTTTTAGAGCATCTGGAACTGTCACCCAGGGCCACCTCACCCAGGCTCCTGGGGCACACTCCTCTAGGGGGACGGTCCCCTCAGGAAAGCACACATTGAGACACTTCTCCAGTCCAGGCGCGAGAAAGCACAAGCTCACAATGGTGTGCTATGTATTCCGAGGCGTCCAGGCAGCCTGCTATGCTTTCTGAAGTTCAGTTTCTCGCATCTTCTAACTACGCCCCTTTTATCAAAACTCCCTTCTGCACACTCCATGTTATGTTTCCAGGGAACGTCTGGCTTGATACTGAATGGATGATTTATGACACCATCATTGCGCTGCATTGTGGAACTCTGTCATCTCAATTTCTGAACCGGGGTCCCTTTTCTGTTTACTTTTTGTTTGCCTTCAGCCCTCCTCCAGGTGCTATTGTGAGGAGATGCATTTAATGGCTTAAGAGTTTGGTTTTTATAAGTTACTCTGAGCCAAATTTCCCTTGTTCTCCTGCTCCTAGATGGAAAACAAATTGCGTAAGGGAAATGGCTTTATAGTACCAGTCCTTAAATATTTTACAGGCAGAAATCTTGGTGGGTGGTTTGGAGGCTCAATTACCCTTCTCAGTAGAGGGTATAAATATCCCTGAGGGTTTACATAACAAACCCGCGGCAACTCCATGCCACTTAAAACTCTTAGTATTTACATCCAGCTCTGAAACCCATGACTCAGTGGCATTTGAGCATTCGAAAAAGAGTAAGACCAGCAGGATGGCACATGTGTTAAAACAAAATCAATCCTGGGCGCCTGGGTGGCTCAGTTGGTTAAGCGACTGCCTTCGGCTCAGGTCATGATCCTGGAGTCCCGGGATCAAGTCCCGCATCGGGCTCCCTGCTCAGCAGGGAGTCTGCTTCTCCCTCTGACCTTCCTCCTTCTCATTCTCTCTCTCTCAAATAAATAAATAAAATCTTTAAAAAAAAAAAAAAAATCAATCTACCCACCCGTCCATGTACTGAGAGACACAATAAAGACAGCTAAGCCATCCGGCTTATTAGGTGTAAGACATCACAATATTGAAGTTGCCCTCTTAAATATACTTTTTTTTGGGGGGGGGGGGGTAAAAGGGAAGTCTTTGCAAGTGTTAGCTACTTAGAAGAAGCCAGAGCAGATCTGTTGTGATGCAGAATTAGGCGGCTACAGGGGGTTGCTGAGGTCAACATGGATTATAACTGCATTCTGTTGGACCTCATTTGATCCATCCGCAACCCTTGGAGGTAAGCACTATTATCCCCACTTTGTAGATATGAATATCAAGGCTCAGACAGGCTCAGCCCAGCCTGGGTCTGTGAGCTAGTACACAGCAGACATAGGATTTGTACCTAGGTCTATTTTATCCAAAGCCCTGTGCCTTTTCCACTTTAAGATACTGTTTCCTCTGTCAGGCCACAGGATCACTGATGTCTACACACAAGGGGCAGTCTGGCAAGCCTTCTAATAGGAGCCAAGAAAGCACCTTGAGATGGCTCCTCTAGGAAATGCATTCCTTCAGGATGCATCCTGAAACCAAATTTGAACTCTGATGGGTGGTGCTCCTACGCATAATTCTCTCTTTGCTATTAATATAGGAAAAAAGAATAAGGCAGCCAGTATGATTGGCTGGCATTGGTGGAGCCTCAGGGTTTGGAGAGCCCAGCATTCAGCTCCCCATGGAATTTTTTTAAAAGGCGGGGGGAGGGGCAGCCCAGAGAGCATTCCTAAGTTCAAGGGGCAGATCCTCTGCAGAAAAAAGATGCAGAACAGGGAACAGGTAGAAAGCCACAGAAAACTAAAGATCCAGTGCAACAAGGAATCGTTGGGTACCCAGAGGATGGGGCAATGGGGACAGACTTTCTGAAGAGATCAGATCTGATGGGTGGCTTCGAAAAGAACAAGGGGAGGATGGATATAAAAGAAGACAAATGAATAGATAGCCCCCTCCCAAATCAAGTCCTAAACAAGTGTTGGAAACAAAAAAAAGAAAAGATGGAAGGCAAGAGTGGAAAGAGCTGGGGTGACCCATGTCACTGGGTCTGGAGTCCTTGTACATCCACAAAGCCGGGGCACCTGGAATGTTCCAATACCGTTCACAGAGTTATACAAAGTGTGCTCTCCTAAATTCTGAGAAGGGAAGAAAAGAGTTTCAGTGCTATGTCTGTTTCAAGCTTTTATGAGCACTAATTCTAGCCCCCTTTTCCCTCAGAATTCTGAACAGAGGGAAAACAGACATTAATTAAGCAAAGCTTTATCTCCTTCTACTCTAATGAAAGCCAAGTTACAGTATTTTTTTCCCTAAGATTTTTCTCCACTTAATGAAGACATTATCCCCGAGTTTTCAAAGTCACTTTACGAAAGAGCATTCGAGAGACATTAAAGTCAGTTTAAACTAAAAAGTCTTTTTGAAGTCAATAAACAATAAAAGAACAATGAAAAGAGAGCTTTTGATGGTGCCTTAGTCTAAAGTCTTTAATTTCTGTTTTAATCTACAAGATGCGTAAGTCTTGTATTCAAATATTCCTCACCTCTAGAATACAGTAAGCCTGAAGCAAGTTTTGTATCATGTTGTACATGTATATATGGGTATATGTGTATATATACATACACCACACACATGCACATACATACATGCATACCTCCTTAACACGGATGGAGGTCAGCAGGAAGTTCTCCACTAGAAAGGGAAGTTTTAAAAGTTTTAAAATTATTTCCATTCTATCTCTTTGAAAATTAAAAAAAAAAAAAGAAAATGGAATGTTTGGCTTTGAAATTTCATGACAAGATCAAAGACTATAATGCACATAGATTTTTCAAGGAATACATTATTAATAACACAGGCAAACACATAACTCATCAATAGCGTGGTCAAGAAATGAGAAGGTAAGCACATGGTTCTGAGGCCCTGAGCAGAACCCCACGCAGGGCAGGGGCCGGGCTCCCTCTTGAGAGCTGTTCACCTGGGCATTACACACAGCCCAGGCACTTCCTGCTGCAATAGCGGGAGGATTACTTAGTGCAGATGGAAGAAAGGGGGGGGGGACCCAAAACAGTTTAATTTGTCCCATGTGACAAGACGCCTTTTTATGTGTTACCCTATTTTTTTTTTATTGAGGTGAAACTTATATATCATAAAATTCACCATTTTAACATGTACAATTCAGTGGCATCTAGTATGTTCACAATGTTGTACAACCACGACCTCTGTTCAGTTCCAGAACATTTTCATCACCCCGTGAGTAGTCAACTCCCTAGACCCCGGCCCTGACAACCACCAATCTGCATTCTGTCTCTATGGATTTGCCTATTCTGGATATTTTATCTAAATGGAATCACTGAATAAGTGACCTTCTGTGTCTAATGTGCTAGTCCCTCTCATTTAAAAAATAAATAAGGTCCATGAATGCAACTCTGAGCCTAAAGATCAGTTCTTCAAAAAGAAAAAAAAAAAAAATCCATGAAACACAGAATACTTTAAAAACCATAAATTGATTACACTACTGGTGCCCTCTGACGATGGGTATTATTTACCAAGGAGCATTTATAAGGGGAGCTTATTACCAAAACAGGTTGTGTAAGTGGAAAATATTAACACATTCCCGGAAAGCATGCTAAGTTAAGAGATTATGGATCCATATGGTTATTAGTGAAAACGCACATTATTCAAGGATATTGTCCCAACCTTTGAGCTCGGGTCATGGGCTAAAACAAACAATTATTTACCAAATCTTCCCTCAGGGCCACTTAGGGAAAAGGCAGGGTAGGCTGGGTGGTCTGTAGGCCTAGGACAGTATGATTTCCAATCCAGATTATTCATCCACTTGAGAAATGAGAATTTTTATGATTCTATTTCTCCTTTCCCTGATTTCCTTATTGAAGGTCCAACAACATGTTCCCAAATCAGACTGGATAGCACAGTGTCTATGTGTCCCACAATGGGACTGAATGGGGACCTATAGAGAACTGAAAGGGAGGGAGCAGCCCTTGCCAGACCTCTTGAGAAATTAGGCCTCCCCAGGAAGAATGGGGGGCACACTGAAATGGGGTGGCGCTTACCTATTTACAGAGAGAGGGGGAAATACAGACAGATCTGGGTTCAAATCCTGCCTTGGCTTCTGACATGGCCTCTAAATCACACCTTTATCCTCTACAAAATGGGCGTCACCATTAAGATTAAATGAGATATGGGCACAGAGTAGGCACTCAATAAATTCTAGCCACTTGGCACTATCGTTCCTAGGCCGTCACTTGGTCAGGGTGCTTTGTGTGGACTGTAAGACCATGATTACGGACCTCAGGCCATACTTTCCTCCCTCCCTCCCCACGTTCTCCTTCTATTACTCTCCCTTCCTTCTTTCCTTCCTTCCTTTCAATTGGGTTTAGTGTTGGATACACCAGTGAAGCTAAGTAGGGAGTCTCTAAGGATTCCCTACACCATGTCTCTCCCAGACGGGTCAGTGCAAGCTGTTCCTAGGCCCTGACCAGGTTCTCATTGATGCTGGTGTGCTCTGATCAGCTTCGCCTTCTCCACGACAGGCCACTACCTGTGTCTTCCAGGTTCTGATCTCCAGACCAAAAGGCTGAGACTTCAATTCTATGGGAGGGGGAGCATGGCAGCTCCACCAGCATCACACACTGAACATGACCGCGCTGAGGTCCAAAGGTCCACAGTGTGAAGTCAGGGAGTTTGACGCAACCTTTTCTTATCATCCAGTTGACTGCCTGCAAACAGGGCCCCATTATAAAAACACTCCTTTAAACTCTTTACCTGAACACAAACCTTAACTAACCTAACACGTGGCAGCCCTGGAGCGAAGTAAGCATGAGAACTGCCTGAGTTTTATGGGTCAGAGTGAGAACCGGAGAACAAGATTCCACAGATTCTACAACCGCAGAATCAAACAAGATTTGTTGAGAACTTACTATGTACCAGATTAGTAAAATGTGTCCAGGCCCTTGATCTCCTCAGCTCCTCTCATTGTTGGCTCCTAGGCATCCTGCCAAGCCTTACCACACTCAAAACAAAACAAAGGACCAGTCACCTATATTTATGAATAACAACAGCTGCTCAGCATGTCTGGACAATGTTGGGTAGCTTCTTCTTGTATGAATTTAAAGAACAATTATGCTGCAGAGCATACAGAAATCTCCAGCCATGTGTAAATTTGCTGTTTTTCAAGGGTTGTCCTTTTTAGCCAGCCTGGCATTTCATCAAGCATCGTAAAGGAATTTCTTCAGTGAGCCTTTCCCATGGAGGGACACCACCTCCCCACACTTGCAAGGGCACCTCACACTTGAAATACCCCCCTGCGTTCTAAAAAGAAGGCCAGTCTCAAATGCAAAAGTCCTCAGTGCTGAGTCCTTATTTTCTTTCCTGTTTTCCTTCTGGCACGGCAAGACCAAATCTGCTTCTGTGAGCCCAGAATTGCAGTGGGATATGGATTTGACACGAGGCAAACACCTCCCCCTAGCAAAGGCAAATAAAACAAAAGTTCAGCGAGCCTCAAAGCCAGAGTGCATAAATGTCACTGAGCCTGGCAAGAGGGGCGATCAGAGGACACTTATGAAACCACCGTTCTCCCGGGGTGCTGGGGAAAGTTTACCGTGTTGCGTTCAGAGTATGTGTTGGGGGGGGGGGGGGGGGCGAGTGCCGGAAAAACAGCAGGGACCACGGGGCAGGACCCCGGGAAGCGGCGTGGGTCGGGTGTTCTCGGCGCGCACCCTGGCGCACCCGCCGCCGCCTCGCTTCTCCGAGCTAATCAAGGGAAACGTAACTAGTCCAGGCAGCCGGGCGAGTTTACAACAACTGACAGTAACTATAACATACGCCAGTTTGTATTAAGATGTTATTGCACCTTTCCAGTTCTAATCACCAATTATGACTCTATTACTCCTACTTGGCAGTTCATCTGCTCCTGCCTCCGCTCAGGGCGACTTGGAGACGGACCTCTGATCCCCCGGTTCCACTTCAGTGGGCACCCAGCACGGCGGCTGTCATCTGCACACACTGAAGAGCTAAGGCATGGCTTTTGCTGAGATAACTGTACCTGACCTTACAACAATTTACTAAGGAAATACCTGCTTAATAGCAGTGTGAGTGCCGTTTCCTTCATGCGCACACCGGCACTGCAAATTAGCGACAACAGGATAAATCTATGGCCGGCTCACTAGACACTTCATTAAATCACTGTTCTCTTGCCTTGTAGCGCGCTAATAGAATCACAGCCCTCGTTAGCTACTGAATAAAAGATCAATCACAGACTTTGAAAGCTCTTGCTACCAGCTTCCAGAGGAAACAAGGAAAAAAAAAAAAAAAAGGAGAGTGAGCAAGAGAGAGAGAGATATTTAGGATCATTGCTGAGATTCTGAATGGCCTCGCTGCAAGTTGCTTAAATTACCTTTTCCACGACTGACTCGAACTGCAATACTCAGAGGAACTTGTTAAGCCTGCTTTCAAGAGAAGCACTCTAATATATGACTGCGAGACCCTGGTCAAAAGTTCATAATGTGCATATGTAAAAAGGTACTAAATTGCCTGAGGGCTAAAACCAGAGGAGTTTAATTGTAGCAAAATGCTGAAAATGGTCTGTTGAGGGTCCTTCTATTGGGATACTGCTGGGTCTGGCTGATTGAAGTACAGAACATAAAAGCCTTGCAACAATATTTCCTTAAATGCTGGGGAAACTGGCAGCAGTTGGTATTGCATGAATGTTGTGGTTGAAGAAAAACATTTTCCTCCCCTAAAATAAATAGAGTATTAAGAACTGCTCCAGCCCATAATTCTAAAGCATGACGGAAAAAGGGAGGGCTCAATGATAATAAATAAGGTATAATTCATAGGGCATGTCCAATCTCCTCCAAGTATATTTTTACATGGGGTGCAGTGAAGGTATTCAGGCATGACCTGCAAGGGTTTGGGGGGGCCGTGAATGGCTCTGATTTTGAAAACAGCTTTGCACGGCTCCTGGCTGCCTCGCCATTCTCTGTGTTAGGCATACCCAAGTGGGGATCCCTGCCGGCCCTGTTTGGCTTGTCTTTATTTCTTCTTTCATTAAATCAGATCTCGAGTTTCAGCTACACACACATTTGGCTTGTGCGGATGGGTTTCTCAACCCAGAATTCCCCACCTTCCCCAGATACACTCCTACCTTTTTTCCCCTTTCTGGCCTTCCTAATTAGTTCCTCATTTGGATGAGTGACAATATGAGTTGAGTGGTTGGTGACTCAGATGCTAGGAGGGCCTGTGTTAAATATAGGACACCCAGGAGAAGCTAGAATTTGCTAGGTGGGCTCTCTGATTTGTAAGAAGTGTGTGTGAAAGGTACAGTTTTCGTGGAGAGTGAAATACCCATGTGCCATTTTAATCAGGTTTTAAAATATCTGTATCAAACATGGAATTCCACACATACGCTGCAGCACCAAACTCACATGAGGGCAACACAGTATGGTTGGTTTGACAACCATGAAGGCTGTGCTAGTCAAGTATGAAACTTGAGCCACCGCGTGGGTTATATCTGTGCCTAGAATTTGACAAATGAGATTAGCAATATCCATATCCTTACTGATATCTTCGATCAGCATTATTCTCCAAGAAAAATACCTTCCAAACTTGGAGGGAGAGGCAAGGGATACTTCCTAATATAAAAGAACAGACTAAAAACTCAGACAAATACCCATTTAATGTTGAACCCTGCAATGCTCCAAGACTGCTCCACCTCTTCGGTCCAACCCTCAAAGGCCACCTGGATTGGTTCAGAATATACTGCATTTCAGAGTCTAAAAGGGGTCAAATGTACTCTCGAGTTCTTCAAAAGCAAAGATGTAGCAGGTCACTGGACGTGCCCCCCCATGCTGCACCAGTTTTTTTCTCTTGCAAAGTGCAAATCCGAGTTATTCGGGCCCATGTTCTACAGGAGGAGCAGGTAGCCTCCAAAAGGCTAGTCCGCTTGACCTCCATCTATTATCCTTAAGTGCTGGAGAAATCTGGGCACTTGAAGCACGAGTATTTGAGGAAGAAAGAATAGAGCACAGAAGGAGTACACTGCAAGGTGGGTTCTCAAGTAGAAAACTAAGAAAACGATAAAGCACAAGTTGCCCCCACAGCCCTCAGGAATGTCAGACTTGGTAGGCCACTGGCACTCTCCATCCCGTGATTCCCTCCAGGCTTCGGGTTGTCCATCTCAAAGGGCAGGATTGGACCTATCCTTACCATGCGCCACTCTCTGATTCCCGGCCCTGGGTTCCCAAACCACAGAGGAGCAGGTGGGCTCCTTTGGCAGCAATACCATGCTCCATCCATGGTGCCGCTCCCAGAAACCACACTCAGCCCTGGGGTTGGGGCCGGAGCCTGTGGAAGCGTTGGCGTGCTCTGGGGTGCATCTCAGGGAAGCAGCGAGATGCAGTGGGGAGGGCACATATGTCAGATGCTCAGCTCTGCCCCTTATGAGCCATGTGACTGAGGGAAGGCACTCAAGTCCTCGATTTCCTCATCTCTAAAATGGGCATAATAATCTGCAATTCATTAGGTTCCTGGGGGAAGTAAAGTAATTGAAATGACATATAAAACATACCCGGCCCACTGCCTGGCACTCAGCAAAATGCTTCTTCCCTACTCTCCTGTCCCTCCCGTGTAACCCTGAAGACAGTCCAAAGGATGCTCAAATGAGAACACCATAGACAGGCCCATCCTAAATATGGTTGCAGATTTCAATACAAGTGCAATGAAAAACCATGTGGACTCTCTGGGGATGACCGTATTCCAAGAAGAGCTTTATCTAATATTGCTGCCCATACTTAAGAGGCAACTCAAATATATGAACAGATGAGACTTATTATAAGCTAACAGTGTGTATTTAGATGCACGTTTACAAGCTGATCACCCAGAACCTATACAAAAACATGAACATGATATTCGTGACTCACTGCTTCCATCCTAAGCCAGCTTCTTAAAGACAAACGGAAGACTTCGAAGGCCACCTTGAGAATTTGTGGGCAGCTTTCACTTTCTCGGGTTAGTAACTGATGCTGCACCTGTATGATATGCATTTCCATTTCCGTTTGCTCAAGTGTACCCCATCCCTACCCCCATCACTGCCCCCCCCCATGTGAAAAGAATGAATTCATACAAAATGTCACAATGAATGTGTGAAGGGACAGCAGGGAGGCCAGAGTGACAGGGTCAGAGTGATATCCAGGGGAACAATGGCACTCAGTTTAATTCCATGCTTTAATACTATGTGAAAAAGTGTGTACTAAAATATCCTTAAAAAATAATAATAAACTATCCCTGATATCAGCAAAATCCCCGTCACCCACGGATGGAGCTGCTGTGTGGACTGGGTTTTATGGACACTAGAGAAATGCAGCCTGCTGCAGGACTACCTTCCCGGGAAGTCATGCAGCCTCACTTTATGAATATTCTGTGTCATTTCCATATTCGGGGGTCCCTGTGTTTAACTCATCGCGTGAGTCCGGAGTCCTACAAGCTAGTGGTTTCCAGCGGAGCAAGTTAAAGCAGCAACCATACTTGATTAATTCAGAGAGAGGAGAGAGAGCCAAAGTGTATATTTAGTACTTTTCTAGGAGAAAATTACTTTGGATTTGCATAAAGAGAAACAATTAGGTATTTCTCTCTCAAAATACTTTTTAAAAATCTGGCTTTCTTGAATATCCCTGACTGTAAATGTCTATAACACTATGTGTACAGGGCAGGCAGATGTCTTGTATGATGCAGAACCTACCTATGAAATTCCAAGCTCTACCACCCCCACCCCCAACACAGACCCCCCAGAGGGCTTCAGTACCAACCATAATGAGAGGCAAAGGAGTTGTGGCTTTTTGTCCTAAAGAGCCAGAAATTACTGAAACTGAGAGGTAAAGACTTTCAAAATGAAATAGATTCTAGAACTGATCAGTGAAGATCTCTATAAGCATCAAAGCCACACCCAAGTTACTATGCAGCTAAATAACAAATAAGGGTAAGGTAATCAAAGACGATTCTGAGATGTTCTGAAATTGGTTTAGAGAAGCCCTGCCTGTTATGTACTGTATCTCGGGACTCTAAAGTCTCGTCTTGCAATTTTTCATATGTAACATCAAGAAGGCCTTCGGGTGGGGGGGGTGTGGGGGAGGACCTGGCTGGCTCAGTTGGAAGAACATGCGACTCTTAATCTTGGGGTTGTGAGTTCGAGCCTCACGCTGGATGTAAAGACGACTAAAATAATAATAATAATTATGATAATAATTATTATTATAAGCTTTTAAAAAATAAAACCACAATGTTTAACTCCCAGGCCACTTTGATATATCCCAGGATGGAAGAAATATGCATCCATTCAAAATACTGGAAAGGCCATTTCAGTTAAAACATGAAATAAGTGAGAGTCTCAAAGTGCCAAGAAAACTCTCTCAGCATGAACCTGAATGAAACAGTCTCTTAACATTTCAGGGTCCCATTTCTTGATCTCTAAACTAATGGGCTTCGCCTGCATAATTGCCAAGGCGATGGCAGGACTGTGGTCACCTGAGATGACCAAAGGGAGCCTTAGTTCATCCTACCACGCCAGCCGCTTGTGGATCAGTTCTTCCAAAGTCATCCGCTGGCCTCCGTTTAGGAACTGCGATCCATTAGTTTACTAGTATTATCCCTCTAGGTTATAATTAATAGTAGCAACTAGCCTGGGAAAACTTCAAGTAGTCGTGTAAGTGAAGTCAATTAAATACCGAAGTGACACAGGGAATGGAAATTGTTGGAAATAAAGGGTTTTCTTCTTCCCCTGGCCCAATAAGGATGTACTAATCATTCCGTTGTTTTCCCCCCAAGCCACACACAAGTGAAACATAGCGCCACCTATCAAGAGCCTCCAGGGCTCACATGAGTTTATATATGCATTCCTGTGTGTGTATACATATAAATGTAAACATACATATGCTTTGTCAGATTGTCTTTCTTGTATTAATGCCAAAAAATTAGGTGACTTACGTTCTGTTTATTTTTCAAAAGCTGCATAATAATAAAATTTAAAATGATATATATATATATGAGATGGAATAAACATGTAGGTCAAACAATGCTGTATCAACAAAACAAAACACTCCAGGGACAGGGAACAGGGAAGGGTAGAAGATAAATACTGAGACAGAGTCAAGCTCAACCAGAGCAAGCTATGTACCCTTCACCTCTGGGGGGACTCCTTAGTTTCCTCATCTAGAAAAGGGGACCTTTCATGTGTCTTCCAGCATGGAGAGTCCAGCAGAAGCTGTTAAGTTCACGGTCCTTTTATACGTACCTTCTGTGATCTTCATGACTATTGTAAAAGCAGAGAGTCTTTTAAGAAGAGCTATCAAGATTTCCCAAAAGAAAGCTTAGCACTGGGGGAAAAAATAATTGTGAATTAAAAAAAAAAAAAGAAAGAAAGAAAAAAGAATTTTTGTATTTCCATCCACTAACTTTGGTTGAATTCACCTTCACTCACTCAGGACAAACGTGTAAGTCATGAAGTGACCCCGGCACAGTGAAGCTCTATAGGCTAAAACCTGTGATGAGTCATTACTTTGAAAGAACCTAGAGAGCAAGGAGCAAATCTGGACTGAATGAGAAAACTTTTTGCTGTTTTATACAAAGTGGTGAAATGGCATATCTGCAAGAGAGCTTTTGCTACCTCGAATAAATCCCGCTTCAGAAGAGCCGTCATCTGAGAACCGAGGAAGGCCTTGTTAAGGCCCTTAATGAGGACAGCAGAAACGAACGAACAAAAAGGGGGCAGACAGACACACACACAATCACAGAGAACACTACCAGCCAGTCTGAACATATGCCAACTCCCCTAAGTGCACAGATTAGAATCGTAGGATGGGCACACAGTGCATGACATCTCAATATCGAATAAAACCATCCTGCCAGGGGCCTCACTTAAGAAAATGCTTGCAGAAATGCTGCCAGCCCACAAGGGGATGTGCATCTTCTCTGTTCGCAATGCAAACAGCTCTTTATAAGGATGATCAGTCAATGCTGCGTGTGCTGATTTGATAGCTCCGTCATCAGATGGCATTACAAATTTCATTACATATTTTAAGTCATGTTAACATGGTTTGTTAATGTTGGTATTCACTAAAAGGCCACAGCTATTTAAATAATGAATAGGCATAATTTTTACACATATTATGGAAGTGACACATGTGGATATTCTAAATATTCTTTTCTTAGAATCTGTCCTACATCATTCATTAAGTGTCATCACTAGAAAGATATATCAAGATGTTTCTGAGACACCACCGATTCACAATTCTAATAGTCATCTATAAACAACATACCTATCCGAAGGAAAAATACTTTAAATTATGTTAAAATATAGCCCCATATCACCTCTAGCTGATATCCCTAAGGCAAGAATTTAATGCTACTGCTTTAGAAAAGACAGGACAGTATTTTGTTAAGCACTAAACAAAACTTAAATGTGAGGTATCTTCCTTTACTTGTTTGTTTATGCATGCACGCATGGGCATATCAACAAATCCGTCCGCAAATGTATATATCCCCTCTGTATTCCTGCCCATTTACCTTCCCTGTTCAGTGAACACATTAAAAGTTGTTTCTCCTTCTAGTTCTGCAACATTGATCTCCTGGCCCCTAATATTGCCTTTGTACAGGCTTACAAAATTTCTAAAAGGCAACTCTTTCTGCCTACCTATTGGTCTGTAGGCTAAAAAACAAAACAAAACAAAACAAAACAGAAAACAAAAAAAAAACCTCTTCTTCCCAACTCACTTTCTTGCTGGCATAAAAATGGCCTCTCTGAAGTCCAGATACAACCTGGAGCCAACAGAGGCCATCAGTGGTAGGGATTTGGAACTTGAGCACTTGAGCCCACTGGAAAGAGCTAGAATCTCCACTCTACTGCCTTTTGGTTATGTGGCCTTGAGCAGGGTATTTATTTATCCTGACAAGCTTCCCCAGCAATAACAGGGAATACCAATCTTAAACAATGTGAGAAACGGATAAGGTACACAGCATGAGTCCTGGAAGACAGCAACTGCTCAATGAATGTTAGCTTTTTGTGGGTCATTCCCCTCATCATAGTCTTATCGCCATCATCATCAACATTAATAGGACACTGTAAGATCCCAAATTCTCAACCAGGCCCTCGGTGGCCTTTTTTTTTCCCCCTTCACCTCCTGCATAGCTCACCACAAATCCATGTGCATTAATAGAGTCTGTGCTAGAACACGGACATTTTTATTTAAAATTAGAAATTTTCTTCTTCATGAGTCTTTGCATAAATTTTGATTTTTTAAAATATTGCATTAAATATTATCTTGATTACTGAGGTTGTCTTTTTTTTACCACATCCTTAATTTTGTCCCTAGTCCTGGCCTCCACCCTATAACACTGCTGCAAAGTCTACCTGAAATGTTCTCTTGTTTGTGTCTACAATTTCACCTCCCGTATGTCCTTCAAGGCCCAGTAAAGACCTCGTCTCCATTCTGGAATTTTATGTGACTACTCTTACATCAACCCTCGAAGCAGAAAACACTGTAGGACCAGTGGTGCCCATGCCTCCTCACGCCAGCGTTCCTGACATCTCTGCCCTGTTCAGTGTAAGCGCCCATAGGCCAGGGATCATGATTTGCTCACTTTTGCATTTTCTACCCCCTGAGGCAGCTCACGAGGCACTCAATGAACATTTGTCAGATGGGCGCAGATCAAACAGTTCTACAGTGGCAATTTTCAAAGGACAGATTGCTATTTAGTGGGCGGTAAAACTGGGTCACAATCATCACTTTAAAAAATGAAATACAACCAAGATGAAAACAGCAGACAACACTGCCCGCAGTTAGAGGACTATTTCATAAAATGTTTTGTTTCAGACACACACGTACATGCACATGATACATGAAGACACACATACGTGCATAAGCTTAAGGATACATACATTGGGTTGTGACATAAAACATCTTTGGTGGTAATCAAAAAAAGTTTGAAAGACACTGTTCTGGACCAACAAGAGGACATCCGGACCCATCATGTACGACCTGCCTGGCCACAACAATACAAAGGGCAAGCGTTTCAAAGTCATCCAACTCCTCCGAAGTTTGTAAAAGAATCAGATTAGCAACATCCTCAGAGACCAATCCTGGATAACTGAGAAACCCTAGGATATCAGAACAGACTTGCAGAGGAATTTCTTCAGTATTAGTTAAGAAATGAATACTGGTCTTTATTAAATAAACAACACATTTTTCTGGTTGAAATAATCATCACAAAAACTTGGTGACAAAAATTGCAAGTGGTGAAACTGAGATTTGCCCAACCTAAACGTTTGGTTTGGTGGGAATAACTGATACAAAGAAAAATTCATGAGACAAAAGCTGTAAAATATGGTGTGTACAGAAAACAGATGATGAAATCTTCACTGTACAATACATCTGGGCAGGGGGAAAGGTCCTGGTGAAAAGAATTTCAGTAAAATATATTATTTTAAAAAGCAACAGCTTAACTATCTATGTATCAAGTTTAAAAACTTGATCAAGGTATTTAATTGACTTAATGGCATTCACCCTGTATTAGACTACCATGAAAAAAATTGATCAGTGTTAATATAGTTCTGATTAAAATGTTTTATTCATAAACAGAGTTAAAAAAAAAAAAAAAAAAAGGAAAGAAAGAAAGAAAAGCCTCAGGATCAAAAGAGCAGGCTGAAATAGCTGGTTTTATCTTCTCCTACCCCCAAGCAGATTTTCTAAGGGTGCATGCCTATCTCATGATATAACAACACCATTTATCGAGTACTTACTGTCTGCAAGTGTCCATGTGCACTGTGATTGCTAGCTAGCTCTTGTCATCTTTATAAACCATCTTATATGAATTAAATACGGAATAAATAAATTTTTCACAAAGATATATTTAAGATATAAAAAGCTAACTGGAAAGCAATAATGGGCATGGGAGAAAGACAGTAGTGAAGAAATAGAAAGAAAAATACCAAAAAAGTAGTAAATATATGCTTCTTAGGTCCTTGAAGAATTGTGATTACATGCATACACATACACGAACACATACCTATCTGATTAAAAGGTTCTACCCTCTGGGCAGCTGGGGTACCGCTTGATAGCAAACAGTATCTAGTATCATGTTAATCATTACAAGGACAAAATGTGGAAATACAGATGAAAGTTTCCCCAAATCCTGAAGACAGGATGGTTTTATTAAAAGATCCATTTTCTCAAAGCGTGCTGCATCGTCTCTTTGGTTGGGTATGGATGATTCAGAAATATGTCTAGAAGTGCAGACCAAGATAAAGTTGCTTTTGGTCTGCTGTTATTAACAGATTTAAGGGGATATGCCTGTACTTCAACCTAAATCGCTTTATTAATTCATATTTGACCTGCTTCCAAAGTCGGATTTAAGGTGACTAAAAGAAAGAAAAAGCCTAGAATAAGGGGAACAAAACACAGAGCTACTAAAAACCAGAGGAAGTTGACATGCTCACCATTAGCATTAATATGGTTTGAAAAGGCACAAAATTGGACCAGGGCTCCAGCAATATGTTATAATTTCATTACCAAGCGGAAGATAGAATGGTAGTTCCTCAAGGGTTCTCCTTGGGATTCGGAGTGGAAAGGGCACTGCTAACGTGCCAGGGCATAGCTTCACGTGTTTTACAATCAAATAATAGACAACATCCCCAACAAAAGCTTCTTGTGTAGTCTTAGACATCAGTAAGACCTCAGGAAAAGCTCTTACTTCTCCCCATTTCAAAGAGAAAAAGAAGATCCGAGGTCCAGAGATGTAGTGTGATGTGACCATGATTACAGATGTCACTACAAGGAAGGGTGGAGCCCAGGAGCCCGGTGTCTCCAGCATCAAAGCCCAGGCACAGCCTCTGTGCTAACATCAGGAGACACTCTTCTTCCACAAAACAGATGAACTCGCTCTTCTCGGTTCCTACCCACCCTGTACCGTTGGTGGTGGATGGTGGGAAACAGAGGCACAGACACATGAAAGGTACTTAGAACAGGTGAGTTCTGATAAATGTGAGCTGTGGTTTTTGTTGTTACTGGGCTTTGTCCTCTAGGCTCGCAAACATACGCTCATTCGGGGAAAATTCAAATTGAGTCTCCCACACTGTATCGAATACATTTCAGATCTTAACATTACAGACTAACATGGAGGCATAGCGATGGAAGACATGGCAAAGGTTAGCTTAATTTTTTTTTCATTTTTCATTTTATTTTTTTATTTTTTTATTTGGCTTTGGATGAAAGAGGCCTCCACTATAGACTTAAATATGAATCCGACAGACCCTTGAGCCTGGCAGTGAGACAAAATGGCACTGGAAGATGCGGTATGCAAGCTTAACGTGGAGAGGAAAGCAAACTGCAACAGAGAAAAGACCCTTCCAGGTCCAGGATAAAGGAATTTGGTATGTTCCCCAACGTTTCATGCATAGAAAGACGCCAGCTCAGTCCTAATGGTTTTAACAGAGAGAACAAAAGAAGAAATCTATATTATTTTCAGGACTGGAACAAAAGAAGAAATCTATATTATTTTCAGGACTGGATACATTCCAGAAGCTAATTCTTCTGAAATATGTTGTATTTTTTTTTCTTTTAAACATCTTCTTAATGCCTTCTTTATAGGAAATGCGCTCAGAGTTAACACTGAGATTTTGGCCACGCTAATTTCATTACATGGTCTTCTA
Organism: Mirounga leonina; assembly: GCF_011800145.1. Classification (NCBI taxonomy): domain Eukaryota; kingdom Metazoa; phylum Chordata; class Mammalia; order Carnivora; family Phocidae; genus Mirounga; species Mirounga leonina. Next base: position 9,282,512 of record NW_023270469.1, read on the forward strand.
CGGTTATAGAGTCCTAACAAAGAGACAAACGACACATCGCATACACAAAAGCCAACAAGAGATTGTTATGCTCTAAGAAGGAAAACCAGACTTACTGCATTCACCTGCCCAGGAATATTAAAATATCAAAAGAAAATTTAAGTTCCCTGATTTTACAGTTGTTTTTGTTTTTTTTTTTTTCTTCTAAAGAGTGAGAATACTAAGAAAACATTATGCAGGTCTCAGTAGTTGATATACAGTATTTTTTTTGGATCTGGCGAATATACTTTTTATAACTTTTCTGTGCAAGGAGGGACCCTCTAGCTCAGATTACTTGGACACTCTTACTGTTTATTCTTCCCCTTTTTGAGCAGTCAGAAGAGATTTCTCTCAGTACTTCAAATAAATAAGATATCCAGCTGAACAAACACCATATATTCCTGTGGATTACTTTGGCTTCTTAAAGAATATTTCACTTTCTTTTTTCAAAATGTAAATGATTAAAGAGACCCCATCACATGAAACTCAAAGATGAAATGTTTCCAAGTGGTGCAGATTCTATACAAGGTGGTATGTGGAGAAACAAAAGCCTCAGCTCAGTAAAAAACCTTGATATTTCACAGGGGAAATTAGAATATTACTAAACAAGATACTTTACTTATACATTTTTAAAGGAGAGGTTTTAGAACATGAACACATTCAGAATCACTGTGTTCAACGTTCAAAATCAATCTCTACAATATTTTCTGAAAACTGCAAAATAGAAGTGTTTGTTTTCCCTTTACATTCCTACTTAAAAAACAAAACAAAACAAAACAAAAAAACCCAAAACCAAAACAAGAAATCGTGCAGACTATACATAGTCTGGAATAATAATAATATTCTACGTGGGCTTTGAAATGATCGCTGAGCCTTATCTAGCTTTATGGCTTAAAAAAAAAGTCCAGGGTCTCTGGCCAATTTTTGAAACTTGAATCAAAACTCGGCAATACATGTTCCTTTAGAAAGAAAATTTGGGCCATCGATTAACATGGCCCCCTCCACTAAAGCAGCAAGAAAATAAATATTTGACTTTAGGAAACATAATCCACACGTTTCTTTATTCTTTTCATAAGCTTTCTTATTAAAGGTCTAAATCTTATCTCCCATCATGAGGCAGAAATGCATAAATATAGAAAAAACAAAATGGGTGCATCTGATACCTCTCTCAGCCCAGAAAGAGGGAAGAAGACAAGAACACAGAAAGAACGCAAACAGGAGAGCAGCAAGGCAAACATCAACGTGTCATGGATGCATGCTATGGCATGAGGCCAAGAAATATCAAAGCCTGTGAGTAAATCTGCCACCATATAAGCCTACCAAAAGGCACTGGAAAAACCCAACGAAACTGAACTTGTCAAGTGTCCCCTGCCTCCCAGTCTCTGTACCACTGTGAAATCCTCCCCCTGTGAATGTGGGTCACACCCAGTGACTTGCTTCTAACAAACGGAATGGGCAAAAGTAGCAAGATGTCATTTCTGTGGTTAGGCTGCAAAGGGCCATCACTTCATCTTGCTGGTAGACCATTTCCTCCCTGTCTTCCACACTCGGATAAAGCAAGTGCCATGTTAGGGAGGCCCATGTGGCAGCGGACTGAGAGAGAAGCCTCCAGCTAACGGCCAGAGAGGAACCCAAGTGTCCAATCTACTAGGCCACAGGGAGCTGAATCCTGCCAATAAGCACATGACCTTGGAAGGAGACCCTTCTCCAGCTGAGCCTTCAGATGCTTACAGCCCTGCTCACACTGTGAGTGCAGCCTGGGAGCTGAGCCAGAAGCAGAGGACCCAGTGAAGCCACGCCCAGGGTTCTAGACCTACAGAAACTAGAATGTAATTAGATGGGGTGTATATTTATAAAAGGGCATAGGCTGAAACAGGTGCTTGTGAGAAAAAAAAGAAATTCTATACGCTAGGTCAGATTACACCCTGATTCAAACCTCAGATCCCTTCATTCTGCTTCCCTCCACTATGGCAAGTCTAGACGGGTATGCATTTCTGATGGCCTCACCTCCGGCTCAAGACCATTAACCGAGATGCAGTTGGCTTTATTGCAAGTTTGGACCTTTGGGGTCTTCTGGGCCAGTCATTCCCAAGTGCAGGCCCGGCACTTTCAACAATAACACAACAGTGACACAGTCATGAGTTTTCCAGAAGTTGAATGTATTCCACAATTGGGTCCTGTTTATAGTTTTTGGCTTTAAAATACCCATTCCTTAAAAGTCAGTGATGATGGTAGACGGTAGTAGGTTTGTTTTTCATGGTTTCAGAATTAAAAGTATGAATCTACGTTAGAATCCCTTTCTTATTTCCTTTTGAATTACACTGCTCTCCAAAATCCATAACCCACAGGACCACTAATTTGGTCAACTGACTCATTTTACAGATAACAAAACTGAGGCCTAGAGAGGGTAAACGACTTGCTCAGAGACACACAATTGTTTGATTACAGCAAACCCTAAAATTAAATTGAGACAAGAGACAGAGGTGTAAACCCAGGAGCCTAGAGCCCGGCACCTAGTAGGTCTGCACATGATATGAAAACTTCCACTCATTTTCAATGTGCTGGTTTCTTAGAGTCACAAGAAGGGGTAAGGGTGGGTGTGGGTTTCAGTGTCTGAGCAATCCGGCACACCAGATTGTGGAGCTGTCGTTATTGCTGCTGAACACACACATTACGGTCTACCTCACAAGGAACGATCAGCGCGTCTGGTGAGCTATAGGAATGTCACTATCCGCAGAAGACACAGTGCAGCACCATCGTGCCGGGGCAACGCAAGCGCCCGGCATCTGTCTCCTCGTGCTGGCCTCCGATGCCCACGCTGCGCTCCAGCCAAAAACCACTGGAAAGCAGCATGAAATTGGAGAAAAGGAAACCGAGAGGGGAGGATCAAAGGCAGCACCACGGACTTAAAAGCAATAAAAGGGCTGGTGAGAGAGTGGGGACCAGACCGCGCGTTACCAAAACACTGGCAGGGGTGCAGGAGAAAGGAAGGGGAGGAAGATAAAAGTAGGGGAATTTCAAATCTTGGCTAAATGTTCATTGAATGATTTGTCGCACATATTAAGGCCAGAGAGTCACTTTTTCCCCTCTCGGGTGCTCATTCGGGAACAAAGGCCTAACCAGACTGAAAACGCTGAGAAACAAGGCAGAGAAATGCCATGAAGAGAGGCTGCAGCCTCACAGGGCCGAGAGTATTTCCCTTCCCTTTGTCTTTAACCAGAACGGCCCATCTCCCCCAAAGCTGAGGTGTGCCTTCAAACAGGCAGCTGGCTGGGGAGGGGGCGCCTGGCCGGCTCAGGCTACCCAGCATCCAACTCTCGATTTGGGCTCGGTCACGAGTGCGACGGAGCCTGTCCTGTCTTCCCTAAGCCTCTGGGTTCTCCCTCTACGCCTTCTCTCCATACACACCCTCCTGGCAGATCCTTCAGCAGCACCTGCCCGGGAGCTGGGGGGTGGGAGCTGGGTTCTGGTCCCTGCTCCCCCATGTACTAGCCGTGGGGAGCCAGCCAGGCCCCCGTCTCATCTGCTTCCTTATCTACACATTCTGAACCCCAGTGCCCTGCCCACCTCAGACAGACTAATGATAAGGGCTGCCTTAATGGCTGTCATTCATTGAGCACCTAATCGTCTTCCATTTATTCATTTACAAATATTTACTGAGCATTTACTTTATGGAGTAAAGGATACAGTAGTGTGAAGGCAAAAACAGCACTTTCAAGAGAGGGAGAGAAAAGCATTAAATACAAAACCACAAAAATTATTTTTTTCTAAACTGCATTTGTATTCAGTATCATGGAGGAGAAATTCTGGGGTTCCTTCCTTCGTTCATTCAGCAGTATTTATGGAGTGCTACTAGAGTACGATGAACGCCAGCTCTTAGGAGAGCATATAAAGGGGGGTCTTGACCAGATCTTGATCTGAGGCTTCCTTGGGGTGTGATGTTTGGAATGGGTTTTGAAGGGTGAGCAGAAAGTAACTAAAAGTGGAGGAAAAGGAGGGTTTTAGACTAAAGGACAGTATGCTTCAACATCCTGGAGAAGGAAGGAGAATGGGGCTGCAAGTGGCTTGAGGTGAAGCTGGTTACATAGAAGGGGACCAGACAAGACCAGGTGACTTCCACTCAATTCTAACTTGCTTTCACAGTGACCCCATAAAATAGCCTCCATCATTTGGTCTTCCATATCATTAATTCTCTCTTCTGCCTGATTTATCCTAGCAGTTAGAGCCTCCACTTTTTATTGCACCTCATTAATAGCCTTTTTGATTTCGACTTGGTTAGATTTTATTTCTCCAGAAAAGAATATGGAATGCTTTACGAATTTTCATGTCATCCTTGCACAGGGGCCATGCTAATCTTCTCTGTATCGTTCCAATTTTAGTATATGTGCTGCTGAAGCAAGCACATGACCCCCATAAAATAGACAGCATTTCCATTTGACAGATGAGGGAACTCTATATGCACACTTTTACTCAACAGAGCCTGCTCAAAAGCCATTATCCCACCTTTTTTTCTTGCCACCAGATCTCAACTCCCACCCTAGAGATACAAAATGCCAAAAAATGCACTTTCCCAGCCTCCCTTGCACCTAGGATATGGACAAGGGACTCAATCCCAGCCAGTGGGAGCTGAAGGAAAGTCTGCTACAGAGGACAGTTCTGAGACAGAATGTTCTCTTCCTTGATAAAGAAGGGAGATGTGCAAAGAGGGGGTCCCGTCCCTCCCATTCTAACTTCAGACCTCATCACAGAGGATGCAATGGTTGGAGCTACTGCAGCCATCTTATAAGCATGAGGGAAAAGCCAAGACAATCACAAAGGAGCTGCCTATGCAGTAGCCAAACATACCCCTGGAAGCCTCTGGATTTCTGCATATATGAGAAAAACAAACCACTATTATTCCAAACACTTTTAACTGGGTGTTAATAACCCACAGCCCAAAACATGAAAACTGACATAGAATATAAGCCTCACTGAGACTGAAGCATTTCAAAATTATATAATGAAAAGAGGTGGAAACATTGAGTTTTGAATACAGGCCTAATGATTCTAAATGCTTTGTTCTTTTTTACTCTACCATATCCCTTGGACTCTGAATTGAGCAAACACTGTTAATTTTAAAGCTCTGGACAGAATCAGAGGTGACTAATAAAACCAATGCCAATGATAATCCTGGAAAGTAAGAAGAATGTGTGAGGCCGCAGGGATGTGACCTCAGCCGAAAGAGCACAGCCTCTAGGTCCTTCTGTGGGGTTCTGCAGGAAAGGTCAAGTGACCACAGTGGGGTCTCAGGAGTCTAGTTTTCTGACATACCTGGACTGGCAAGAGCAAAGCAGCAAGAGAATTCAACCCTCACTCGGGAGTCCCAAAATATTTACATTAGTGAAGAATATGCTGAAATTTCTACAGTGAAAACTGTATCTCCTCCTCCCAACATAGAAAAAGGCCACTGCATTTTACTCCAGCGCACCAGTAAAGATTTGAACAGGGTTTTGTCCTTGATCGTATCTACAGCGTAGTCAGCTGCAGGTATTTAAAAAAGGGAATGGGGGGAAGTATTTTTCTAAAACACTAATTTAAAGAACAAATCAACATCTATTATCTCCTTCATTATGTTTTAAATTATACAACTATAAATCACCCTGCAGCGGGTTATTCAAGGGCAGAATTACTCAGCTTGGCTTTCGCGAAGGTTAGAAGAATGACATCTTGTGCTTTTTCTAGTTATAATTTATAACTTTGCAACAGAACCAGCATTGCCGGTCCATCCATTAGCGGGGTAGATGCACATCTGTTAAAACTCAGCACAATGACTGGCTTTACACGGCCACAGGAAACATAACTCAATCATTCCAGAAGTTCTACAAACTCATTTTTTAATGTAAAATGATTTGAAAACGCAGTTCCCTAAAACATCTGCTAAGCTCTTGCTACCCTAACACATGATATTCTTTCTACTGTTACCTGCCAACATAAATATTTGGTCGCACAAAACACCCTAAGAGGCCACGTGACAGTGTTCAGCTTCAAATTTACATACCGATCTGCAAAGGGCTGGCTTGGACCTAGGAACGCGAGCTCAGATGTTGTTTACCAGAAATGAAAGTTTATTGGGGGGGGACGGAGGGGAGCGGTAAGAAGGCTGAGGGTTAAGTTCATGAAGGTACTTTCAAACATTTTAAAAGGAAACCTAAGTGCCCAAGGAGAGATCTACAAGGCAGAGGTGCTGTGGTGATCTGAACAAGTGCACTCAGGAGGAGGCCCTGAAGGGTCTGCGATCTGGGCAAGTGCTTTGTGCTTTTTAACTACAAGAGGAGGGTAATGGTTCTAAAATTGCAGAGCCGTTGTGAGGAATCAGTGAAGACACACATGCCGAGGTATAAAGCATCACGATGTCTGGCCTAAAGTGCCAAGTCGCATCCTACCTGGAAGTATGGCAGGAATCTAAAGTCAACACACATGGCAACAATCACCAACAGCCAAAATTACCCTTGAACATCTTTCCTATCACTGGGTCTGGTTTTGTGAATTACATTACTTGGAGAAAAACCTATATATGAATACTTTATATACACTTACAATGTATATTCATACATACATACACAAAATACAACTTTAGAGTATTTTAACGGCATAAAAGAAAGCTAGAAAGACAGGAAAATACACATGATGGATGTGACTTCATTATCAGAAAGCTCCCGTCAAACTTTAGTTTCCTTTAAGATGTTTCAAAAGCAGTTAAAGAATCCTGTATATTTTTTAAACAATATTTAAAAACACTCTTATTCCCAGGGCATCCGGCTGGCTTAGTAGGTACGGAGTGTGACTCTTGATCTCTGGGTTGTGAGTTCAAGCCCCACACTGGGCGTAAAGCTTTCTTTAAAAAAAATCCTATTCCCATTTGTATTATTTTTATTTTTACAAAAATTGATGGGAAGGGAGACAAATGTTTCCCTCACAGACTCCTCATCCACCTGTCCTGACCTCCAGACCCCAAGGGGACAAGGTGCCAAAGACACAGATTTACCAGTAGGGGTCGCTGTGCTGAGATTAATCCCTATGAGTTTCTCATTAGTGATTATTATACTGCAGGCGGCCAAAATGGAAAAATTAATTAATTTCAAAGTGATAATGCATTTACAGCAACAATTAGAAATGTATAACTGTAAAAGGGCAACATTTAAAAGACAGATTACATTTAATAAAGTTGCACAAGAACATCCAATTGTAAAATTACTGATCTGCAACAATATTCCTTAAAGAGGCACTTAAAATAGCCTGACTCCATGAAGGGTGACCTAATTACTGTAACTAAAATCACCGTAGTCACAGCAAGTCACAGCAAATAAAACAGGGACACTGATATTAGAATACCGTTGTTTAATACTTCAGGGAGCCAGCTCGGGGGGAGAAGCAAAGGCAGAGCCTCCAAGCACAAGGCTGGGCTGTGCTTCTTGATTCCTTGACCTTGTGCAAGGGGATGTGCATTCCAGCTACGCTTGTGTCAAGGGAAACATTTCTGGTGTGCAACGCGGACAGAGCTATGAAGCATAGACAGCCAAGTGGTGATGAGGATACTGCATCCACGCTAAGCTTCCTCAGGAGCATTTAGGATCCCAACTTTCACATGGGGTGAGAATGGGATGCAACTCTATGGCTTATGTTCAAAAATAAACTGGTGTTAAAAAGGTGGGAGTGCACTCTGCGTCCACGAAACAAATGTCTTATCCTGACAGAAGCAGTGTCAAGCCACATAGAGAAGGATAAAACACCAGAGCGACTTTTCCAGTAAGCCCAGTCTGTCCCGCCAGTGACACAGACCCACCCCGCGGTTTACAGTCATGCTGATGCCTCTCCCACATGCGCGGAGTCCGAAACGTTTATGAACAAGAAGTGATTGGCTATGAGTTTGACAAGTGAGTTTCCATTCCGCCTCTTTATAAACCGAGTCATACAACTCTGATGGCTAAAAATACCCCCAAATACCCGAGTATATAAAGATACTATTAGAGAGAAATTTCCTAAAAATCTAAACCTATATACACATTTCATAGTCTTCATAATTTGTATGCTTATCTAAAAAAGTACATTTGTGGCAGATGAAAGATGCTGTTTTTCAGTTACCTGGGGACAAGAACACTGAAAGTTCATTCTACTATGGCTTCCTGGGGAACCAGAAATACACGCTCAAGACCAGGCTCTCTTCATCTGGACACCCTTCCTACTTTGCTGGTAACTTTCTCTTTGGGCCTCTGGAGACAGAGACAGAGGTCCACCCAAACACCACCACCAGACTCCCGGTTTACAGACTCCTTTAGTTCTGTGACCCTTGTACGCAACACAAACAATGACGTTTCGGAGAATAGTCCTCTCCAAAGGTAATGTCACAACAAAAATAACAACCGTCGTAACAGGAATACTGCACACCTACCACACGCAGACACCATGCTGGGCACGTTCTTTAACTGTGCTTTCCAATCTCGAAGCCATTAGGTACATGTAGCTATTTAAGTCTAAATTAAATATAAATCTAAATTAATTAAAGTAAAATCAAATTAAAAATTCAGTTTCTTACCTGTATTAGCCACTTTTCAAGGTCTCCATAGCCACATATGGCAGGTGGCCACCATGCTGGATAGTCAGATTAAAATCATGACAGAAATTCTATACCCATTATTATAAATGTCATAACCATTATGGTCAATCCCCACACCAACCCCTATTGCCATCTTAGTTGTGAGGAATCAGGCTACGACTGGTTAAGTGCCTTACCCACCACGGTAAGTGGGAATGGCCACTGGAGGAGACAAACTCTATTCAGAGGCCATGGGATCATGTCCCCAAGATAATGAGTTCACCTCGTGATACTCGTAAAGGCCAAAATGTGTCTGGGCCTTTCTGAGGATTAGATGTTAAGTTAGTTAACTAGAACAGTACTAGTATGCACTAATTCTGGGTGTTTTTAAAGGCCTCTGGTTTAGAAAAACACCATTACCAAATACACTGTGTAAAATGTGCATTGTTCATTTAAAAGACTTTCTATTAAAACGTTTTCATGGAAGAAGTCTCTAGATATGGTTGTTATACAACCATCAAAAATGTAAAAACTTTCTATTTACCTTTGTGAAAATTTCCAAATCTAACCACAGAAATGTATTTCATCCAAAAGGACTCACCTTTGGGGAGGTAAAGAATAAAATGCACTTCCAACCAATGAAAGCTTCTCCAGGTGAAGTTTACACTTATTAAAGAAGAATTTAGAACATCAAACACAGATTCTCAGTGAAAACAAAGGAATCACTTCTGCTGATAATTCAGTGGTCACAAATCGATGTTTTTGACCTACTGACCCAAAACACCATTATCAAATACTATGCTTTCTGCATAATAGCAATAAAACAATTGCATCAAAATAAAGAGAACCATTTCCATCAAGACCTCTAGCCATCCTTAACACAACACCTGAAAACCATATCTACTATCCAGCCCTCCAAGAGGCCTTTAGAGAAACAGATGCAAAATAAGTCAATTGATGTGCGATCGAGAGCCCTTTCTGATGGCTCTGATGGGCCTGAGGATGTGACTGTCAAGACCAGACTTAACACTACAAGAGGCGAGAAGCTGAAGAAAACGCGTGTGTCCATAAAGAGCGCACTTAAGGTGTCTGCGGCAATAGAAGCCGTTCACTTACCATGGACTTGGTGAAAGGCCGGGCCAAGGTAAACAGCAGCGTATACACCCACCAGTTGCGATGAATGGAGGAGTACATCATGTTTCCAGGATGCACGGCGTTGGACGTGACCCCACGCGGGGACAGGCGGCGATGGAGCTCATTGGAGAAGAGAATGTTGCAGAGCTTGGACCGGTTGTAAGCCAGCATGGCCCAATAGTCATTTTTAGATGGAGAAAGGCGGCTGAAGTCCAGTTTTCCCGAGGAATCATTAATATCTGTGAATCTAAAAAAAAAAAAAGAAAAGAAGAAAGAAATATGACATGAAGCAGCCAATCTCTGACTTCTGATACTAGCTTTTTTTTTTTTTTTGTAGAAATCTGAGGAAACCAGAGACAACTGAGAACACAATTGTGCAAATGTACAAACAGTGTCCCTTAAAAACTAACAATAGTGATTTAACATGATAGACCAACTGGGTCCAAAGACAGAGTAAATAAAGGCCCAAACTCAGAAATGGGGCAATCATAACACGCTGAACTCCCACCCCCCCCCCCCCCCCCCCCGCCCCCCCAACACGGATTTTTCAAAACCTTCAACAGGAAGTTCAAGGATAATTAAATTAAATTGGAAAAGCATCTTAAATAAAGGGCTGCTGCTTTTGGAAGCAGAAAGATACCACATTCCTAACCTCTGACAGGACTTTCCTGGGTTGTTCTAGCCAACGCATGAGTCCTGTATATTTTCATTCGAGCATCCAAGTAAATATAGATGAGTCTTGCTACCCCCAAGACTCTTTTCCAGATTAAAAATTCATGATTATAAAGGGGTTATAACCTTGGTGAGGTGCCATCAATAGTCTTATACGTTTAAAAGATAAATGTAAACAAAGCCAAAATGAGTTCTGGCAAAGTCTACTGTTTTTAAGTACAACCATGGCATGGATACACACAAATCAAAGTAAGTAGTTGGTGTTTTATAACTGGGTCTGACGGATTCATTAAACACCAGCTGTATGGTTCTTTCCTTTTTTTCCTCTTTCTTTCTCTTTCTCTCTCCATCCTCTCTTCCTCTCTCTCTCTCTCTTTTAAGTAACAAAGTAGTGACTGCCCTAAAAGAAAAAAAAAATCATAACAAAAGGAATTTTCTAGATGATGGTCTCAGCCTTGCTAAGGACCCCTCAGTTTCCTTCACTAAATTAATTCTGGGCATTTGCACGAAGTAATAAGGAAACATAAGGAGAGTACTCTGGGTAACTGCTGTGGAAACAGAACCAAAAGGTAAAATGAAAATTATGGAATAATCTGGTTGTTCCTTAATATGAGCAGTTCAGGTTGAGCTACGACCAAGGAAAAGCATCACAGGGACAGATGAAATTCATGTTTTAATGGAAATTAAACCTCCCTTCTGCAGGACTCAGTCAGTGACATCCAATTTCTGGTGTTAAATGACACTGCTGCTCTGAAGTCATCAACAAAGCCGATGGCCAGAAATGTTATCACGAATATGGCAACAAGACCTTGAAACTAATTGTTGGCTGCCTGTTTCCAAGTCCCCAAACCACAGGAAGGGCCCAGACTTCTGAGCTTAATCATCTAAAGCAGTGGAACTTAGCGGGAAATTTGAAAATTTATGGGGTCCTTTCTCTGGTGGTTATAATGATTGTCGGCGGGGGCCGGGGATGGTAGATGTCCTGCAATGCAGATGGAGTCTTGCTCAGTGAAGATTGGCCCACTGGACATTCACGCAGATGAAAAGCCTGTGTATAATTATCTGAGCCTAGAGCCTGGCTGTGTTGTACATATATGCACAGTTTTAACATCCACTGAATTTCCAAGAATGTAGTATAACAACCATGCAAATGAAGAATGAATGCACTTTCAGATTCCGTGGGTTTTTGGGAGGAGGTGAGGCTTGATTCCATGCTGGTAGTATTTGAGTCTTCAGTGTCACACACCTGTTAACAGTCTGCATTTGTGAGTATCCCAATGGAGGTGATTTATGCACGGACACACACCTCTGATAACTTACCTTTCCTGTAGTCCTGCTCAAGCAAGAAACATGCTATTTTGCTTCACATTTATTTTTCTTCCCATTACAGTTAAGCTAGCATATTGAATTAAAATATATTTATGCAGGGATGTTATATTATTTCTGAACTTTATTTCCAAGTAGTAACAAGGTATAACAAAATGAGACTGCTGAGAACCCAATGATCCAACATATGGGTCATGTCTTAGAAATTCTACCTACTCTAAGTAGAAAGGAGCATCAAGGATCTAGGCAGCATCTAAATGGTATGGGACAAAAATAACATCCTTCTCTCATTCTCCACTATTCTTCCACCAGCTTTGCTGGAAATCATTCTTGGCATATTTGTTTAGCCCAGCCCAGCCTGAGTGCCATTTCTTCCAGGCAACTCTCCCCAACGGTTTATTCTCACAATTTCTTGGGTGGCAATGGGGGACAAATTGAAAGAAGCCATGCAAGCAACCTCTTCGACCTCAGCCGCAACAACTTCCTAGAAACATCACCAAAGGCAAGGGAAGCAAGGGCAAAAATGAACTACTGGGACCTCATCAAGATAAAAAGCTTTTGCACAGCAAAAGAAACAGTCAACAAAACCAAAAGACAACCGACAGAATGGGAGAAGATACTTGCAAATGACATATCAGATAAAGGGCTAGTATCCAAAATCTATAAAGAACTTCTTAAACTCAACACCCAAAGAACAAATGATCCAATCAAGAAATGGGCAGAAGACATGAACAGACATTTTTCCAAAGAAGACATCCAAATGGCCAACAGACACATGAAAAAGTGCTCAACATCACTCGGCATCAGGGAAATCCAAATCAAAACCTCAATGAGATACCACCTCACACCAGTCAGAATGGCTAAAATTAACAAGTCAGGAAATGACAGATGTTGGCGAGGATGCGGAGAAAGGGGAACCCTCCTACACTGTTGGTGGGAATGCAAGCTGGTGCAGCCACTCTGGAAAACAGTATGGAGGTTCTTCAAAAAGTTGAAAATAGAGCTCCCATACGATCCAGGAATTGCACTACTGGGTATTTACCCCAAAGATACAAACGTAGGGATCCGAAGGGGTACGTGCACCCCGATGTTCATAGCAGCAATGTCCACAATAGCCAAACTGTGGAAAGAGCCAAGATGTCCATCGACAGATGAATGGATAAAGAAGATGTGGTGTATATATATACAATGGAATATTATGCAGCCATCAAAAGGAATGAAATCTTGCCATTTGCAACGACATGGATGGAACTGGAGAGTGTTATGTTGAGCGAAATAAGTCAATCAGAGAAAGACATGTATCATATGACCTCACTGATATGAGGAATTCTTAATTGCAGGAAACAAACTGAGGGTTGCTGGAGTGAAGGGGGATGGGAGGGATGGGGTGGCTGGGGGATAGACACTGGGGAGGGTATGTGCTATGGTGAGTGCTGTGAATTGTGCAAGACTGTTGAATCACAGATCTGTACCTCTGAAACAAATAATACATTATATGTTAACAAAAAAAAAAGAAGAAGATAGCAGGAGGGGAAGAATGAGGGGGGGAATCGGAGTGGAAGATGAACCATGAGAGACGATAGACTCTGAGAAACAAACTGAGGGTTCTAGAGGGGAGGGTGGTGGGAGGACGGGTTAGCCTGGTGATGGGTATTAAAGAGGGCACGTTCTGCATGGAGCACTGGGTGTTATATGCAAACAATGAATCATGGAACACTACATCAAAAACTAATGATGTAATGTATGGTGATTAACATAACATAATAATAAAAAAAAAAAAAAGAAAGAAGGAAGCCATGCAAAGCAGATGGAAAGACATGTTTCCAGGGAAATTAGGCACCCACTCGCCAGGATCCAGGCCATGACGTCCCTAGTGTTCAATGATCCCACTCCACCCCAACCCAACATCAGTAACAAAGCAAATCATGCCATCTTTGCCTTTTATCTGTACAGTGTGCCTCTGTCCTTACCACACCAGACTGCAAGCCATTTATTCACCTGCTTCCAACTCTGGACTGTGAATTCCTAGAAGGTGGACAGTAAGCCCCTTGCATATTGCCTACCACAGTGCCTGACACAGAACAGGGACTAAATACAGGATTAGAGAATTAAAGTTTGGTCGTGGGTTCGGAATTCCAAACTAAGGGCCAAGTTTCCCTTATTACAAAAAGCTTTGTTTTGAGCCTTGTTCCAAAGGCAAAATTTAGCACGAGCTTCAGGTCCTCTAGGTTCTTCATCAATATGTCTGTGGCTGAAGTTTAAAATGAATCCCCTGCTTTGGTTTTTAAGGACAACGCAGAAGTACCTCATGACAGGAGAACACTGGGGAAGTTAAGAGGGAGAAGGGAAATCATTCCTAGTCCTTAATCTAGAAATAAGGTGAAACACACACACACACACACACACCGTGATGAGAAATTAGATGGAACCCAGTTGAAGTAAGTTCTCAGGATGGAGAAGCACAGCTACTATACGGCAGGCCCATCCTTTGCAAGCAGCCCCCCTCCATAAGCGGACCCCTGACTTCCTGCCCTGCTGATCTCCTGAGCAGCAGACCCATTTTTAAGGTCTGATTAGCTTATATTGACAGTCCTCTGGGAAACGGGAAGGGTGGGCAAGCTTTCTGATTCCTCTGAACCAGGACAGGCTTCCTAAAAAACGACCATGTTCACCTCTCAGCTCCAGAGGCAGTAAAACAACTCTTCAAAGGCTGCTTACCCTATTTTCAAGTTGAAAAATTGACAAAGCCACACAATAATGTCTTAATAGATTTATCCTCTTACCAATACAGTAAAATGTGAACATTTGCTCTCTGGATGTTAACACTTGCTGTTTGTGGGGACCTCTATCTTGTATTTCTATATATACTGCTCCTTTATTTTTTTTTTTAACCAAGGATTTTTAAATTACCAAACAAAAATAATTAGGCTGGATTCTATGTAGACAAAAGCTAGTATGTTCAAAGAGTAAGACTGAATTTGTGTCAGAAGCTGCACATGCGTGTGCGTGCATGTGTGCATGTGTGTGCGTGTGTGTGTGCGTGTGTGCGTGTGCAGCAACTTCGCACTCAACACAGCTGCAGCCATTCAGAGTTGTACAGCCAGCCCTCCGCTCTTTCCATTCTATTTTAATTGTTATCTGAAAATTTTTCACAGCAAGGAAGTAGAGTTCTCATTTTAATATGATGTATTTTGGGTACGCAAAAACTTCATTCACTTGCTCAGACTCCAGATAAGTAACTAAAATACAATGAAGACACGGGGAGGCTAATAAATATTTTGCCTGGGGGCAGTCTGGTATAATATTTTTCTGCAAACATAGGACTTTATTTTTCCCCTAACAGGGGGTCTTGACTCCAACAAAAAGACTCCGCCAAGGTTTATGGAGGTAATTAGATATCAACACTTCCCTTTTACAACATGGTTTAGGGCTCTGGGTCCTTGAGCAGTGAGCGAGTGCTTTCCCAGGACTGTGCACCCAGGACTCACACTGTTGTTTTGGGCACCACAGGAGGGCAACACAAGGGTCATAAACAAACCATCTTGGGGGAATTAGCATTTTGTAAAAATACCCCCTAACAGGTGCCAACGATGACCAGAAAGCAGAAAAACCAGTGCCAATCAGCAGACAGGAGTGGGCCTGATAAGACATTTCAGGAAGTCCTTGTCTGTAAACTAAAATGGGTCTAATTCAGGAGACCAAGGCCCTTCCTTCCAATTCGTCTGTTCTGTGAAATTAAGATTCAGATCTCCAAGGTAGGCTCGAATTATGTGGCAGTTAAGAAGAGAACAAAGACGTCACATGGAATACCATTTGAGATCCAGATTTACAAAGGGAAGCAAGCAGCTGACAATTCAACATAATCTCCCATTAAATACCAACTCATTTAAACATATCCCGTGGTGCCCTCCACATCTGGCAAACGATCGCAGCTGGCAGATTTATTTCCGGAGCTTGCTCTCCTGCGCCGGCCCCCACAGTCGCCTCCCTCACTCCTGAGCAGGACCACTCCACTTTTTTTCCCCCCACAAACCTGGTGCGATTTACAAAGATAAGGATGTCCAGATTCTGTTACCACCTAATTACTAGATGTTTCATGTCTTTTAACACGGGGGAGGATTATTACGGGCATTTTCCTTTCATTTCAGCCACCATAAATTTAAAATGGTAAAAGTAAATCTATCTGCAATGTGTCACTTATACCATAAGCCCCTGTGTTTGGGAGTGATAAAGGGTTCAGGCTAACCCTTGGCTGGTCTCTCTTTTCCAAGTCCCAGGGGTTACATTTTATGGAAGCATGATTAAAAAAATAAGCTTCATTCTGGGTCACTAAAACATTTCAGGACTTAAGACGGAGAAGAAGGGGAAAAAAACAGACCTTTGCACATTATTTTTTTCCAGCTACTTTGCAAAGAGTGAAAGCTCCCAACCACACCAGGAAAATCTCCCTAACATGCATTAAATCTAGCCTCACCCGGGAAGTCCTTTGTCTTCTCCGACTACTTCTCTTTAGACAAATAGTTGTTTATCCAACTCCAGAAACAAATATGCTGAAAATACAATGAAATTTTCAAATGCCTTTTTAGTCAATTGGATATTCTCCTAATGGTAATAGAAGAGAAGTGCCATCTGATGTTTTAATTGAAATTTTAACCAGAAGAGGCATGGCCAGATTTCTAATATGTTCTAACTACAGTACTTTCCCTTTCTACAATTACACAGCCAATGTCTGCATTGAATTCCCTAATTTCTCATTATAAAACAATTGGATTTCATCTCGCAGTCTTTAATTGCATTGTTTCTCCTGCTAGAATAACTGCACATTCTTCTTGGTGAGGTGTTGAAGTTGTTGAATGACAAATCGATAAAGGTCAGGCATTCAGATTTAATCAATTATTATTCCATCTCGAAGCAAAATCAATGAGGAGCTTGAAGTATAGTTGTAAAAACCATCTACATTGCTGTAGACAAAACCCCCAAATAATCCTCCACAATCTCAAAACAAGAGAAAGACCTCGGAAAATTAAGGAAGCCAGATTGAGTGCACCCACACTTTCCAGAGGAGCATCACTGAAAAGTATTTTTGGGAAAGGGAGCCTCGGGAAGATACTGGCTGGCACAAGGAAGGGGCCAGATGAAAAAAAACATCAGATGCTAACCCACCTATGGGACTCGGACGAGACCACAACTACTCGGGCAGGAGCTGAGCGGCACAGGACATCCTGAAGGAGCTGGACAAGGTAGAAGTGCCCCAGGTGATTCACCTGGAAGGTCGTCTCCAGGCCATCTTTGGTGAGGCTCCAGGGCAGAGCAAAAGCAGCTCCATTGCACACAAGCACGTGAAGAGATCTGAAAAATAAAACATCCAACACTGTGCAGACATAAACACTCTAAAACCAAGGATAACCCATGTTCTGACAGGAATAATCAACTCTTCCCTGTCTTCAAGATTCATCAGTTAGAAATGGGATGTCACAGCATGAGCCATGCTGCTGGGGAAGGGCTTATACTGTGAGCGGGCTGCAGGGCACCAGGAGTTCCCCACGATACAGGACTTTCAGTGCTCAAACTGGGACTGCACTGGGCAAACTGGTCACCCTGGATGGAACCCAGATTCTAAAACCTAATTTTATCTGTGCATCTTAGTTTATCCAATTCTTAGCTTCTTCACCTAAAAAATCAAAATAACCCTTAAGGTAGATGTAAGAAATAAAAGAGAATATAGGTTGTATAAATACCAACACAGGAACCAGCATTTAATAGGTTCTAAGTAAATGTATCAAGGGGGAAACTCTCTGTTTAAAGAGACAGGCACACATTGTTTGAATATATTCCTCCCAGAGGTCAAATTACATCTACACTTTAGAAACAAGGGAGCCCAGGGATGGGTAAGTGGAGGTCTATTATAATATTTTCTCCTATTTTGAATATATTTAATTTGTTTCATAATAAAATTTTTAAAAGTAAAAGTAAGCCTTTCATGTGAATCAAAATCCTAAATCCTCATAAAGAAATGGTACTTGTGGGAAAATCATCCTAAGGTGCTAATAAGAATTGTAAAAAGGCATATATTAAAGGCTATCCATAGTGTTTGTAACTACATTATAAAATCAAAACATTACAAAATAAACAAAATATAAAATTGGGAAATCATTAAATGAATCTGAATATATGCATACTATGCAGCCATTAAAATGATACATCTTTTGACCCTGTAAAACATGCATGTTATAGAACAAAATATGTAATTTTGTGGGGCGCCTGGGTGGCTCAGATGGTTAAGCGTCTGCCTTCAGCTTAGGTCATGATCCCAGGGTCCTGGGATTGAGCCCCGCATCGGGCTCCCTGCCCTGCAGGAAGCCTGCTTCTCCCTCCTCCACTCCCCCTGCTTGTGTTCCCTCTCTCGCTGTGTCTCTCTCTGTCATATTAAAAAAATAAAATAAAATAATTTTGTATGACCACATAACACACACAAAATATTAATGAAGGGTACACAAAAATGTGAAGAGTAGTTGTCTCTAGGGGTGGGTGGAACCCTGAAATGTCTTAAATTATCTGCTTTCTGAGTTTTAATTTTGATGAAATGCAAGTTGTATACACTTTTTTCTTTTGTCACTTGTGCTTTTGGGGTCCTATCTAAGAAACCATTGCCTAACCCAACATCACAAGGATACACTTCTATCTTTTCTTCTAAGAGTTTTAGTTTTAGCTCCTGCATTTAGATCTATGATCCACTGTAAGCTAACACAGAAGTAAGGTGAATGCAAGAGATCTAACTTCATTCTTTGGCATGCAGGTATTCCAACTATTGTAGCTTTGTTGTGGTTTTTTTTTTTTAAGATATTTATTTATTTCAGAGAGACACAGCGAGAGAGGGAACACAAGCAGGGGGAGTGGGAGAGGGAAAAGCAGGCTTCCTGCGGAGCTGGGAACCCAATGCGGGGCTCAATCCCAGGACCCTGGGACCATGACCTGAGCCGAAGGCAGACGCTTAACCAATGAGCCACCCAGGCACCCTAGCTTTGTTTGTTAAAAAGACTATTCTTCCCCCCATTGAATGATCTTGGCACCCTTGATGTAAATCAATTGACCAACTGAAAGAGTTTATTTTGGGACTCTCAATTCTATTCCATTATTATGGTAGTACTATAGTCTTTATTACTAAAGCTTTGTAGTAAATTTTTAAAATGGGAAGTGACAGTAATTCAATGTTGTTCTTTCTCAAGCTTGGGTTGGCTAGTCAGGAGCCTTGCATGCACATATATAAAGCTTAGAGTCAGCTTTCAATTTCTGCAAAAAAAGCCAACAGCAATTTTGATAAAGTTTTACATTAAAATTGCAGATCGGGGTGCCGGGGTGGCTCAGTCAGATAAGCGTCTGCCTTCAGCTCAGGTCATGATCTCAGGGTCATGGGATTGAGCCCTGAGTCGGGCTCCCTGCTCAGTGGGGAGTCTGCTTCTCCCTCTCCCTTTGCCCCTCCCCCCCACTTGTGCTCTCTATTTCTAAAATGAATAAGTAAAACCTTTTTTAAAAATTGCAGATTAATTTTGAGAATACTGTCTTCTTAACAATATTACATCTCTTGATCCATGAACATGGGATGTCTTTATATATATTTAGGTCTTCTTTACTTTCCTTCTACAATATTATATAGCTTTCAAAATACAAATTTATCACATCTTTTATTAAATATATTCGTAAGTATTTTATTCTTTCTGATGCTATGGCAAATAGAGTTGATTCTTAATTTGATTTGGGAATTATTCATTACTAGTGTATAGAAATACAATTGATTTTTGCATATTGACTTTTTATCCCCCAACCTTGCTGAAATTATCTATTAGATTTAATTGTTTTTTTAAGTGGCTTTCTTAGTGTTTTCTACACTTAAGGTCATTTTGCCTGCAAATAAAGATAATTTTACTTTTTCCTTTCCAATTGGAATGTCTCCTTCCCACCCCCATTACTCTGATTAGCATTTCCAGTACACTATTGAATGGAAGTGGTAAGATTTAATATCCTTGTTTTGTTTCCTGATCTTAAAGGGAAAGCATTCAATATTTCAGCATTAAGTAGGTTAGGTGTGGGGTTTTTTTTTAGAAGCCCTTTATCAGGTTGAGGAAATGTCCTTGTAATACAAGTTTGTTGTGTGTTTCATGAAACGGTGTTGGACTTTTTCAAATGCTCTTCCTGTGTCCAATGGCATATCCTTTATTTTACTGATGTGGTATATTACACTGACTTTCAGATGTTAAACCAACCTAGAATTCCTTGGATAAATCATACCTTGCCATAGTGTATAATCCTTTTTATATATTGCTGCCTTTGGTTTGCTAATATGTTGTTGAAGATGTATACATCTATATTCCTAAGCGATACTGGTCTGTAATTTTCTTGTGATGTCTTTATCTGGTTTTCAAATCAGACTAATACTGGCCTTATACAGTGAGTTGAGAAGTTTTCTTTCCTATTCATTTTTTCTTAGAGTTTGCTAAGAATTGGAATTGGAATTAGTTCATTAATTATTCATAATATTGATATTATTAATGATCTCAATGATACTAATTTCATTAAGAATTCATAATAAATGCGTGGTAGAAAGCATGAATTAATTTATCACTAGAGGAAAAAAGAATTAACTCACTGTTTTTTAAAAAGTATTTATGTAAATCTCATTGCCACTAGGTCTCATTGAGAAACTATCTTATTTGTTCTGTTGCCTGATAAAGCTCCAATCCACCACCTACCTAAAACCTAAAAGTGCTGATGTGGCTGAGGTCAGCTGTGTTTGGTTGGGATCACCTGTTTTCCACTTATGGTCCCTCTAGTTGTCAATGCGCAGCCCCCCAACAACCCAGTTACTCTCTGAAGAGGTGGACAAAAAATGCTTTGAGGCATCTGGTCTACCTAGAACATTCATCAGAGCCTATTTCAAATCAAAACAGAATCTACTCATTTATAACCAAAATAACCCATATTTTGTAGTAAGGCAAGACCATTGGAAAAAAACTTTGAGAGAGAAACGGGAAAAGGACCAAGTGAATATATGAATTATATGTGAGCTCCTTTCAGTTTTCATCTCAAATATTTGGTTCACTTTTTCAGAGTTGTTGACACTTTTTTTTTTTCCTTTGAGTGATAAATGGGGATTAGGCATTTATTAATAGCTTTGTGTACATAAGAACCTTAAGTGATATGTATTATTATTAACATTTTACAAACAGGAAAACAAGAGATTAGAAACAAACATCCTATGGTCTGAATAAGAATCAGAAACAGCTAAAATAAAGAAGCAAATGATTAAGAACAAAACAAAACAAAATAAAATAAGATCAGTTCAGTTCAAAGCTACTGCACAATACCTTCTTTCTTAGATAAGCTCCCTTAAATGGGTAGAGACAAGTGCTGACAGAAATTCTAGCTCAGTCATGTCACTATACTTACCTGACTTGAGGCCAGTTCGCTAACGTCTGTAAACCTGTCTCCACTCCCTGTAAACTCAAAACAGCAGCGTACACCCCTCCCAAGGTTGTGAAGAGTAAAATCCCAGTATTGTGCAAGGTACATGCCAGGTTAAATCACTGTTACTTCCTTTGTCTCTATACCCTTCCCTTCTATCCACAGGAGAAAATACAACTCCTCAAAGTTGATTTTTGCAGTGTTTCCATGTCTTTAGGATAGGCCTGGGCATTTGGAATTTTGACACCACACCTCTTGGCCTCCTCAAGTTACCTTTATCCCTGCCTGTACATTTTCTCAAGGAAATGCAAAACACATCAAGAAACTTGCTACCAAAGACCTCAGCCTGGGGGCATGAATCCATAGAGGACATGGGAAATCCTCTCCTCTTTCACCAAATTTTAATACCCTTCATTAATGTTAATTGCACCACCAGAGGCAAAATATGTACCCTGTACCTAAAACTTGTCACCTCCATTAATTAAAAACAGGCTTATGGAATATGAAACTATAAAGTGTTAGACTTTTTTTAATTGTAAAGACACTTAATTGGCTTGTACAAAAGGAAAAGAATTTCTTTTGCCTCACTTTAATGAGGTTTTTATTATTCAAATGGCACATTTTGCTCAGTTTTGACTAAAAGCCATTGCAATTCAAAAGGCTCTGAGATGATGAATATTTACAGAATATCAAAAGGAAAGTTCAAACTATAAAGACAGAATGGAAACAAAAATAGTATCATTCCAATTCCAAAGCTGATGCTGTTAGTCAGCACTCTCTGGGCCTGATTTTTTTTTCCTTCTTTGGTGGATTCTGGTCTGTGAGGGGTGAGCGAGGACAGGGGAGGTCTTCAATGCATAGAAGATCCCAATGAAAGGGGGTGTGCTCCTCCTCTGCAGTTCTAATCTACCCAGAGCGAGAGGGGGCCCTGGCTTCCTCTGGGCCTGTGGGGATGATGCTCCGGGCCCAGTGGGGCCAACACATTCCTTTGGGCCAGAGAACACCTGTTCAATAGTAAGGAGAGTGGGGATCCTGTTATTTAGCCTGGGACAGCGCTCCTGCTCATCCATGGAAGCAATGATGGGCCAAGCTTTTGAGCCAGCCACAGTAGCCTTAAGTGATCTTCCTACCGAAAGAGTGCCAGATGGGGACAATAAACGGAAGGAGGTCCTAGTGCAAAGGCTTTCAGATAGCTGATCTCTAAGTTTTCCTCTCACTCCCCTCTGGTTTTGTTTTGTTTTTGTTTTTGTTTTTCCTTTTAAATGCAGATATGACTGACATACCACACTGTATTTGTTTCAGGTGTACAACTCTTCGAGCATCCCACCCATTGACTATGCCTTTCTCTCCCTCTCTTTCTAGCCTTTCCAATAGCTCACGCTTCATGGGCTCATTCCTGCTGCCTTCAGACTAATCAGATTTTTTTTGACCATCCACAAAGGGAAAATGGGGAAAGTGGAAAAAAGAAACCAAAAGGAAGGAGGACAGACAGGAGAGAGAAGGCCAGAAAGAGAAAAACATCTATATGACATTGGGGCTCTTCCAAATGGCACTAGCCTCTCTCTTCCCATTTGTGGACTACAGTTTTGAAATATTTGTCTCCATTCTTTGCCCCAAACCCACTTCTTATCACCAAGCTGAGTGAATTCTTTCCCATGACCCTCCAGATTCTCTCAGAGCCACCTGGAGAGCTATGGCTTCCCAATCAAGAAACCCAACAACCTCCCCTCTGTTGAAACCAGACTTCTCTGTCGCAATGGACCTCCTCCTAATGTTGCTACTGCCCCATCTTCTGTCTCTTCCAGCCCTTCCTCTCCCAGCCAGGGACTCCAAACAACACGTCTATAGAGATGAACTTCACACCCACAGCTCCAGCCCCCATATTCCTCCCAGGTTCCAGAATCTCATTCATATCCACCCCAAATCTGAACTCTTCATCTTCATCTTTCCACTTCCTGATCTCCTTATTTCTAGTGGGTGATGATACTCTCTAACCGGCCCCCTAATTAGTAACTCTTAGGAAACATTTGCTACTCCCTCTTCTCCCTTAGTCTCTATGACTAGTCAACACCAACATCTCTAGAGACTTTTAATACTTTTCCAGTCCCCTACATTTCCAATGGAATGAGCATTAAGATGTCCTGTCTAGATCTCAATTATGGGTCCAGTGTATCCCTTCACCATGCTGAGAGCAGACTTCTCCAGAAAATTGTCCTTGACTGATGGGCACCATCATATCTGCAAAGTCATGCCCCAGACCCAGTTGCTCTGCTAACAAGGAAGACAACTCTGGTATAAGTCCTTCTCCAGGAACCTGTGGCATCAGGCTGAAGCTAGTCTCGAGTGAAACACAATCTGCTTTCCTCCCCACCTTCTTCTGAGAATACTCCCCCAGTAAATCATCAATAAATACGTCCCTCTACCAAGCCTGATTTCTGGGGAACTCAAGCTAAGACAACCACCAGCACTCCATAACCTGTTGCCTTTAGCTCTGGCCACTGCAACAGCCCAGACCTGGTCTTGCTACCTCTACTTGCTCCCTTATTTGACCTATCATGAATACCGGCGGTCCCGTTAAACACATTCTGAGAGTCTAACAGAAAAACTGATCAAGGTATTTAAAAACATTGATAAAACTAGATTACAAATAACCAGTACAAGATTTAACATGTTAAAATCCTCTAGTAGCAATAGTTAAAATATTTCCTACCAATGAAATTAGCAGATTTATTTATAATATTATTATATTGTTATTATGTTATATAAAGCTGATAGGAATATATATTCCTGCACCCTGAATACATGTTGTTTGAAGCCAGTACATTTGTGGTAATTTATTACAACAGCAATAGAAAACTAACAGAGTCAGGTAATAAACATTCGCTCTTTTAAGTCACTAACTTTTGGGAGTAATTTAACAGCAACAGATAACTAATATATGGATCATGCTATGTGAGAGAAAAACCAAACACAAAAAGCTACATATGGAATACATGTATTTATGTAACATTCTGGAAAAGGCAAAACTCTAGAGACAGAAAAAAAATCAATGGTTGCCAGGGGCTGTGTGCAGAGGTGGGAATGACTACAAAAAGGCACAGGGGAAATTTGGGGGGTAAGGGAACTGCTCTATATCTTGACTGTGGTGACTCCATGACTGTGTGTTTGTCAGAACTTACCGAACTCTATTATTAGAAGGTGAATTTTACTATATGGAAAATGCAACTTAGAAAAAATGTAGAAACACAAGAGTGCTTTGTGTGCTTCCAAAGGCCCGAATCACAGCCCCAGAAGAGGGGACTGGTGTATTTGTGTGCTGACCGCACCTAGTGGGTCCACGGAAGTTGCGCCTATTCATCCCCGCACCTCTGGATCGACTTGCAGAGCACCGTGTGCCTGACCGGTGATGAATCCAAGACTGTTAAATCTGACTGAAGTCAAGTAAACTATGCATGGACTGTTCACGATGCACCTTGCCCCTGGTAGCAGCAAACACTGAGAAGAAACATGTTAAAATCTACTTGCAGAGGTCAACATTAACGGTGTAGAGACGAGAGAATACTTGGCCCATGTCTACGGCACCCATGCTGACTGCTCCCCCGTCCTTTCAAAAGCCAGTTCAAACCCCTGTGGAACCTTTCTGGACCACTGAACCCGTAGGAACGGCTCCTCCTCTGAATGTGTACAGCATTTAGCATCTGTGTAATTCCTCAGGCAACTCCTGAACCTCACTGTGGCAAGAACTCCCTGGAAGTCCTGACCAGTAACAAAAATCCTTTCCTATGAAATTTCATGTTCTATGCATAAGTGTTGTAACAGGCAGGGGTGCAGTTCCACAGTGTTGTCATCCTCTAAAAATATGAGAATGTTCAATAAGCATCTATCTGAACACAGGGATCTAGTAAACATGAACCGAGAGAGAGGCCTAGACTTGTTCCTTGCCTGGGGCAGTCATAGGATGTCAGTCTGAGGAAACGTTGCTGGTAGTTCTTGGCACATCATTATGCTATTTTAATAATCATGGTAACCCATAAGGTAGACGGCATCATTACCATTTTACAGAGGAAAACACTAAGGTTCAAAATGTTTCTTGCCAAGTAGGTGAAGAAACCAGAACTGAAACCTAGGAATATCTGCCACCAAAATCTTTTCTTAGGCAGGAAAACACAGAGGCCTTACAACCAGGGAATAAGGAAGGCTTGCTGTGTGGAGCCAGGGGCTTGAACACAGATAGTGGGCGATGTGAATGGCACCCCACACCCTGAACATCCACAAGCAGCAGCGCTCTGATAAGGACGTTAAGAAATTAAACTCGAATAAAACGCCAGAACTTCAGCCTATCTCCAATCTGGCTCTCACCCAGGGTGACGGAATGTGTGCAGGTTCCTGTACAGCAGAGCAATTAGGGATGTATCACAGGACTTTCTGATCCTTGCTGACACACGGACACACAGTGCTTTCTTGCCTCACTCTACTTGTCCCCTTAGATGGACCTAAGGGGGTCCCTCACTCTGTCCCAGCTGTACCTTCTACACATCACAACCCACCCCGTCCCCCAAGGACTACTCATGACCCTTCTTGCTTGAAGAATCCTTGCTCCTCATCTGGAAGATGGGTACTATCTCCCTCTTCTGAAGTTCCTAGACACTTTCCCGGGACCTTTTACAAGGCTGACAACAGTGTGATTGACAGAAAGATATAACCAAAGGACACAAGGTCCTTCGACCTACGACCACTAGACAAATGCATGGGACAGGAGATCCAGCTGTTTCCCATGTTCCCTGACCTACAGGTCCCCGACAAGACACCAATCTCCTACTGACACGGACCCCTCGAGGGCCAGGATCCTGTCTGTTTCCTCCACAAACATCAATTGCCATTCTCAACCCTGCCAACTATTTTGAATGCTCATCAGTAACTGGCAATGACCCAACCCTAGCACTTCGTAAGAGTTTACTGTAAACAGAACATCAGCTTCTGAGCTGTAGCATCTCCCAGGAGGCTGGGGCTTCAATTCTGCCTGGGGTGTGTCCATTCCTACATTGCTTAACTCTTTGTGACACAATCCATCTGTTATCTTCACCAGCAGACTACAATCAATGTCCCTAGGAAAGAAGTCTTTGTTTGCCCAGCCTTTGTTTGCATGCAGTAAGAAGTAAGCCTTTTGTACATCAGGAATGAAGGAATTAATGCTCTGAATCAATGCTATTTTCCCAGTGACATTTGGTTTGCAAATCACATTCCGTAGCATGTTTTACAATTTATTATTACCTAAAATATGGCAAAAGAAGAAGGGGAAAAGTGGATTGGTTCTAGCTGATCCATGAAGACTGAGTTATTTATGCTTTGAGGACAAGAGCAGTCCGTTAGGATCCAAGCAACCTAAGAACCATACATAATGTCAAACCTGAGCACAGAAAAGGTGCTTCGAGTCTATGAAGAGCAGTAGCAACCATCATGGGATTGAATTACAGTGAGGATTTGTAAACTGAATCATAACATGCTCCAGAAAACGAGACAGACCTTTACAGGCTAAATAAACACCCTGCGGAACATTAACACAATTGTGGCTTTGGGGGATTCCATCTCAGACACAGCAAAAGAATGAGCTAAGTGTAATGTTATGTAAAGGAAAATACTTTTCAATTCCTCCTTGAAACAGAATGTCACACCATCTGGGGCATTTCTCAAGCGAGCTGTGGGAATTCATACTATACGGAAATACTCTGAAATTCAAAAGAAAGGGCCTAAGGACCCAAAGTCCCAAAAACAACTGTTTCTCAGACTTACTAAGTATTAGGTTTTCTTTTTCTTCCAGAAAAGGGTGAGGAAAAAATTACTGTAGGATTCCAAGGTGGATCTCTGCTCAGATCACTAGGGCTGGCTTATTTTGAACTCACGGATGGCAGCATAAGCTAGAACACAGCCATTCTCTCATACAGCTATCTCCAGCCCAGCGAAGGTTCCAGACTCTCCAGCAGTCCACCAAGAACTCAACTGCCCAAGATGCACTGTGCACACCAACAGTAAAAGTCAAGGGGACTTTAGGTGGTATATGGACAAACTTAAAAAAAAAAAAAAAATGCTTGTTTATGGTAACATACTGGAAAAAAATAAAAAATCAGCCACTCAAACTCACAATGACAATAATGATTAAAGGGAAAGACAGTATCCACCTTGTTTGATAGTGGTAAAAATTAGAGAAAAATGTAAACTGCTTAACATCAGCTGAGAGATGGTATCTAAAACAGACTATTTTTTCTTGGCTGCCTATTTCCTAGACCTTGGCTACACTTTGGGGACATGCTATCTATCAATAATTCAGATATATAAAATATGTATATAACTGTCTCCCATATTTATAAAATACCTATACTTGGTTTCCCATGTTCTTACCCGATATCTCTGGTAGGTAAGAGCCTCAATAAATATGCAAGGAAATCAAGCAAATAAAACAAGAGAAATTGGAACACATAAAATCAACATCAGCTTAGGTGGTCAGTGACTGTCTAGCTGTGCTTCTAAAATTTGAAGGATCCACATGTTTTCAGAATTTAAGGACACCATCAAGTATTAACGTAATAATTAACCCAGAGTGGATTCTGCTGTTAAGATAACCCAGCTACACTTTTCTTTTTTTTTTTTTTTTCCTAAATTGGACTAAAGAAAATAATCCAAACCAATCAGCAGAAATAGAGCAGAGCACTGGCTGTATCCCAGGAGACCACCAGGAATTTTTCATTTCATGCACCATTTACAACTTCTTATAGTGAATTCCAGAACATCAGTACATACACTTAACAGAAAATAGAAATACTCTTGTTTTTGTTATTTCCTTAAATTTTTGCCTCATGTCCATTACCTTGATTATATTTTCCCATCCTATCATATACCGGCCCAGCAGCAAAATCTCAACCTCACTGATTCTAAATGGGGCAAGATGTACAACACGAAAATACCTACATCTCTTGCCAAGGGGGCATTCTAGGAAAAATGCATCAATTTGGTAATTATGCCACTAAGAGCACTTAATCCAAATAACATGATATCTCCAATGCAGGTCTAACCCTTTGGTGTTAATGGTCCACTTGTTTCTAAGTTTCACTCCTGCCTTTGCATTCAGTACTTTATTGCCCTGTGTTCTGGCTCCCTGGGAATATTTAATAAATTGGACAATGATAAGCACAATAAGGATGGGAGAGTGGGAAAGGTAAGGATAAATTCAACCACACTCATATGCCAGTAACTTCACTTGAATGTAGCTCCTACAGATTGAGAAAATGCAGATGAACCAGAGTCTCTCTTGGCAAATTCCCATTTGCTCATCTGACAAATGAATGATGGTCATGTCCCACAGAAATTCACTCGTGATATGAAAGAAGTTTTGGGAGGCCAAACTGGAGTTCAATAAACGCCACAAGGGAACTCAGAGAATGTGAATATTATTCATATGAATTCGGGAATGGAAGAAGCTGGTGGACAGGGAGGCAGGGGCTGGGATTATTTAGAAGAGGGAGCTGGTTACTTTCTCCGTGATGCTCAGTTTTCTCGGACACAAAAAGGAGAAAGTCACAACAGTGGGCTAGAAACCCCTGAAGGGCTGAGCGTGTCTCTGAAGTCACCCTTGTGCTCCCACAACCAGCGCCATGCCCGAGATGCAACAGAAGTTTGGAATTACGGAACGCTTAAGAATCAAATAAGATCGTGCTGGTGACAGAGGTCTGCATCCTTGCTCACATGACTCAAGCACTGCATGCACACAGTCAGTACTTGGGTTTTAACCCACGGAGCCTCTCTCTGTGTCAGCTTCATCCACAGTGCAGTCATTTATGCACCACCTGCCTAATTTTTGTCAAATGTAAGGACCACCTATATTCACTTAAAAAAAAAAAATGTACTGGAAACCAACACATCTGTATTTCTCAGTCTTGTCCTTTGCAAAAACAGCTGCTGAGGAGAGTTGCTGCTCTGGTTTTAGTTTTTAAAAATTAGTATGTGTTAAGATAAATACAATATTTGCCTGTGTCCATCTTATACATAAACAGCGATGTGAGAACTTTGGGAGACTGCTCGATGGCTCACAGAGCTCGTGCAATTTGGCTGCCTAGCAGTGGGAGTAATTAAATGAACAGTGCATGTGGCCTTAGAAAACACATCCATTACAAAGAAATCAGAATTCTCCAGGACACCTGAGTGAAGGACTAGAGCCAGCAGTAAATTATTTGGCCATCCCTACTAAGAACACATTTGCCCTCACAACTAAAAACAATGCCTTCTCTCTTTGACTATGATTTCCTTGTGGGGGTAGGGGGTGTCCTTATATCCATACCAAGCAGAGTGTAGTACAGGACCCTGCTTATAGGGGATTCCTGGCATTTGTCGACAAGGTCAAAATAATACCTGGGCATCTTCTGTAAGTAAAATGCATCCCTCCAAGCATTCAATTCTGTTGACAAGTAGGGAATATAAAGTCAATGAAGAAATAACTTGCCTTTCTGAAAACAAATTAGCATTCCTTCAAATTAAAATTACATTTTATGGCCATAAAGTAATATTAAGCATTGCAAGTCATTATTTATAAACTTCTGCAATACCAACCTGTTAAATAAATGCTGCTAAATTCTGCTAAAAAATCTTGGGAACATTCATTTTTTAATATATTTATAGAACAGCTGTCTAAGTAGCAGATGATGATTTCATTACCATTATGCAAAAGAGCTTATTTAAAATATACCTTATATGGTCACAGTGAAGGGAGCGGGTTTTAATGTAAGATGGCAGAGGTGAACTTACATGGACATCAGGGAAAAAAAACTTAGTTGGGGAATGTGTTTAAGTGCATGGTCAAGTTACTCAAACAATAAAACATCTCATGCATTTTGTACATTCCCTTGCCAATGAGGACTCCTGCCTCTGTTTTGCCTAGAGATATATGGAGCTGTAATCGAGTTCAGAAAGCCCCTGACAGCCATGTGCTGCCATTCAGACCTGCAAGATTCCATATTATGATAAAAATTAATGTACTCTGACATCCTCTGGGACTCCCTGGGCCCTGGGAATAGCTAATGAAGAAATACAACCTTGCTGAAGAACAGCACACAGCTCTGGAGTTAAGGATTAATTCAGATGTGGTAGCAGTGTGGCCCCTCTGTCATCAGCTGTAAAGCAACCAGACCCCAGTGCCAAAGGGAGTCAGCCATGATTGGTCAGAATTATTCCCTGGGTCAGGAGAGGTCAAATAAACAAGAAGCTTTACAAAATAATTGAGCCCAAGTTGGAGGCAGCCTGTCACTTTGTGAGAGCGGCTCTCTTCTTAAACCAAAAAAAAAGGGTAACTGCAACATTTGGTGCCTCATATTGGCTATGATCCCGGACTTGAAGACTTCTTCCCAGGAGACATGCTTCCTAGGCGATTACAAGACCACTGGGCGAGTCCCTCAAGAGGGACTCAGAAAGGGTCTTGGTGTTGAGCATGGGAGGAATACTGGTCCCCAGAGACTTGTTTCACTACCACCCAACACCTTTAACCTCCAAGTATCATGATTTCCCCCAAGAAGGCAAGGCACTGGGAATATTGTTCATGGCAGCATTATTCATAATAGCCAAAAAGTGGAAATAAGCCCAATGTCCACCAACTGATGCATGGATCAACAAAATGTGGTCTACCTGTGTAACAGAGTATTATTTAGCAATGCTATAAAAAGCAAAGAAGTGGTGATCATGCTATGACATGGATGAACCTTGAGAACATTATACAAAGTGAAAGAAGCCAGTTGCAAACAACGACGTGTTGCATGATTCCACTGACATGGAATGTCCAAAAGAGGCAAATCGGCCGACAGAAAAATTAGCAATTGCCTAGGGCTACAGTGGCAGAGGGAGGTGGGAAATGACTGCTAAAGAGCACAGGCATGGTTTTCTTTTTAGAGCGATTAAAATGTCTGGAATTAGGGGCGCCTGGGTGGCTCAGTTGGTTGAGCAACTGCCTTCGGCTCAGGTCATGATCCTGGAGTCCCGGGATCGAGCCCCGCATCGGGCTCCCTGCTCGGCAGGGAGTCTGCTTCTCCCTCTGACCCTCCCCCCTCTCATGTACTCTCTCTCTCTCTCATTCTCGCTCTCTCAAATAAATAAATAAATCTTTAAAAAAAAAATGTTCTGGAATTATTGGTAATGGCTGTACAATTCAGTGGATAGAATAAGAACTACTGAATTGTACACTTTAAAATGATCAATTTTATGGTATACAAACTATATCTCAATTACAAAAAATCCCGGGGTTCGGAGAAACCTACCCTGACATTCTCAGAATGAGTTAGGTGGCCTCCAACTGGGCTCCTTCCCCTCCCCCAGTTGGGGCAGCTGTGGCTTAACCACTCTCCAGACCCCGTCCACCTTTATCCTCATATTTCCACCGTGAACAGAAAATGAGACTAACTCAAGATATAGCAAGTTCAATGAAAATAAAGTTTTTTTTTTTTAATTAATAGGTTACACAAAGCTACATCATTTAACTTTGTGACATTATTTCAACCTATTATTGGAATCTTAACATGTCAGATTGAATTTATTTCTAACAACTAAATGTTGGCCATTTTTTTTAAGATTTTATGTATTTATTGTACAGAGAGAGAAACAGCGAGCAGAAGCAGGGGGAGTGGCAGGCAGAGGCAGAGGGAGAGGCAGGCTCCCCACAGAGCGGGGGGAGCCCGATGTGGGACTCAATCCCAGGACTCCGGGATCATGACCTGAGCCGAAGGCAGGCGCTTAACCAACTGAGCCACCCAGGGGCCCCAGCCATTTTTTTAAAAGATTAGGTTGAAATTTTCACTTTTTTTTTCTTTCTTTGACATATTAGTCCCTGAATTTTCTACAAACCATGGCATTATTTTGCATTTTTTAAGACTGATTAAATAAGTTTACTTATATGCAATGCATTCCTGTAAAGCACTTAAAATTTAAGTTATAGAAATATGTTTGATGACATAAAAAATGCCCATATAAGAGAATATATGTCACATAACCCCTTCCCACCCACTAGGGTGGCTACAATAAAAAAACATGGCTTTAATTTAAAAAGAAAAAGAATGGGGGGCCTGGGTGGCTCAGTCGGTTAAGCATCTGCCTTTGGCTCAGGTCATAATCTCAGGATCCTGGGATCAAGCCACGCATCAGGCTCCCTGCTCAGTGGGGAGCCTGCTTCTCCCTCTTCCCCTGCCTGCTATTCTCCCTGCTTGTGCGTGCTCTCTCTCTGTGAAATAAATAAAATCTTAAAAAAAAAAAAAAGAACACTAACAAATGTTGACAAAGTTGTGGAGAACCTGGAACCCTCGGACACTGCTGGGAGGAACGTAAAATGGTGTAGCAGCTGCGGGAAAGTTTGACGGTTCCTCAAAAAGTTAAACATAAAGTCATCACCTGACCCCACAATTCCACTTCTGGGCATATACCCAAGAGAAATGACAATATGCATCCACACAGAACTCTGTACACAAATGTTCACACAAGCATTATTCTTAACAGCCCAAAAGCATAAACGGCCCAAATGTTGATCAAGATGATGAATGAATATAGCAAGTATGATATCAATACAATGGAATCTTATTTAGCACTAAGAAAGACTGGAGTACCAATACATGTGGAACATGGCTGAATCTTGAAAACATTATGCTAAGAGAAAGAACCCAGACACGAAAGGCCACAAATCCAGAGACAGAGACAGGAAGTAGATTACTGGTTGCCAGGGAGGTGCTGGGAGTGGGGAGGAACTGGAGAGTAACAGCTAATGGGTAAGGGGGTTCGTTTAGGATGATGAAAATGTTCTGGAATTCAATCGTGGTAATGGTTGGACAACCTGGGGAATATACTAAAAACCAATGAAGTGAACACCTTAAAGTGGTGAATTTCATGATATATGAATTATCTCTCAATAAAAAATGAATAAAGAATTTTTTTTCTTTTTAAGAATCTACGAACACATGGGGTGCCTGGGTGGCTCAGTCGTTAAGCGTCTGCCTTCGGCTCAGGTCATGATCCCAGGGTCCTGGGATCGAGCCCCGCATCGGGCTCCCTGCTCCGCGGGAAGCCTGCTTCTCCCTCTCCCGCTCCCCTTGCTTGTGTTCTCTCTCTCGCTGTGTCTCTCTCTGTCGAATAAATAAATAAAATCTTTAAAAAAAAAAAAGAATCTATGAACACAGAATAAAAATGGGTATATCAAACTGTCAACATGGATTGTCTTGGATGGTAGAATTATGGTTAACTTGTGCTTTATTCTGTATGTTTCCCCATAATTTCAAAAATGTTCCATAAGACTTATATAGTGTTTTTAAAATCTACAAAAAAAAAAAAAAAGAGAGAGAGAGTGGTACATTTAAAAGAAAAAGTTACCACCATATCCTCTGTGTGGAACACCCTTTCCAGAGAAGCGTTATGGCCGCATTCAGGGAATAAAGTTCGACTGTCCAGGGGTCTGGTCTCAGCACTGCATTTTCTGAGCAGTTACATAAAACACAGGAAGCACAAGATAGGACCTGGGAGGAACAAATGTGTGTGGTGGGGAGAAGAGCCACCTTCACTAACTTAAAACCTCAAACCCTGGCATCATCTATCAAATCCCTCTCATAAAGGGGCACATCCCCTGGGGCGGACCTCTGCCCCTGACCCCTGGCTTCCTTACTCTGAGGTCCAGGAGCCTCCCTGCAGGTGCCCCACCTCCCTGAGCTTCCTGCACTGGGCTGTGAAGGAGGTGAGAGCGGGCATAGGTGCCTTTTACCGCTCTTCTCCAGACATGGATACACCCTTGACACATAAACACTATCGATTTTCAACCTCAGAATGCAGCTCTGACCCTCCATTATACTCCATTTCACGGATGAGGAAACCTAGGGTCAGAGAAGCAAAGTAACTTGCTCAGAGTCCTAACCTGTCAAGACAGGATTTGAACCTGCGCTGGTCTGACACTACAGTTGATGGTGGTCTGTCAGAGATCTCTGTCAATGCTCTGAGCTATGTTAGGGGAGGGGATGACAGCAGAAGGGGTGAAGCAATTATCCCTGCAGAACTCAGGGTGGGCAAAAAATAACTAAGACTCCAGACCCAGCTGTTAGGAGGGCAGTGCTCAGTGCCCCACCCACGGCAGCTCTTGAGAACCACCTGGGAAGCTTCTGAAAGTCCAAATGCCCAGCGGACATCCCAGACATGGTGAAATCAGAATGGGAGTAGCAGCCAGGCATCAGCATTTTTAAACAACCGAGCTGAGAACCACTGTGACAGTCCCTTGGGAATTTGGAGTTCTGATGTGGGAAATTGAAACACCTCTTTCTTTTTAGGCGGCAGACATTTTGCCCAGATCTGCTTCCCAAAGCTACATCGTTTGTCAACTTTCCCACTACTTGTACTTCTCAAGACAACCATAAACCTTTTCTTCTGTTTTTGGTTATCAATTATTGCATAATGTCAGCTAAAATATCTACTTGATTACGAGTTGGTGACTGAACCTTAACAGCAGAAGCTTTTTAAGGGCAAAATAAGAACTCTGCCACTAATGGAGAGGGTCAATTTATATTTCCTGGATGACAAGGGATTGGGTAGATTTGTACGAAATGAAGAAAACAAAGGACTCACAACATTAAAAACACAGCACAGTGACAAGTAGTTCAACTGAAAATATAATCTTCCTTGGGGATTTTCAGCAGGCTGCCACAGTGTAGCACCGCTGATTTATTTCAAATGTATATTTGAGTTTTTAGGCTGACAAGAATTAGCTTCTTGACAACGTACTGGGGGAAAGAGATGGTTCCTGCATTATTAAAATGTGATTTCGGTGTGGTTTAAGCACAAGTCCCCAACATGTCAATTATGTAAAAGGAGAATTCCAACGTGACAATGGGAATGGTTGGAAAGTGCAAGGAGAAAAACCAAGCTGGAGTCACGAGCCAAGATGGGACATAAAATTCTCAACCACAGACACTGAAATGCTCTTCCCGAGTCTTACACAAACCAGAGCTCTCTGAGGGTAATCACAGACTTGCTGCGTCGATGACTAGGGGAGTGGTCTCAGTGTGGGCCAAAGAAAAGGCCTGGCAGAGCCCAGAGGGGTCAATCCCTGTCCACGCCAAGTGACGCCAGCCTAGCTCGGCCACGTGGTCTGCGCCACTCCAGCAAAGTCCTGGCTCCTAACAGGCAAAGGTGTCCATGGTTTCCTAGAAGGGAACTTTTATGGGGTGTTTTGCCTGAAATAACTACTATACATAAGATTACTTTAAAATTTGTTTCCCAAGATCTTTAAATGCATAACCTCTATACCACCCATGGAAGTATCAGTTCAAGAACCATAAATGGCTGAGAATCAGCACGTTAAAAGCAAAGTTCGGGTCACCAAATGAAACTGTGTGTTTCTGTTTTTGTCCTTCTGTCCTCCCTCCCATCCATTACCCACCCACCCATCCCAACCATCCACTTTCATGAGTTTATTATAGGGCAGTATACGTAATAATTGCAAAGGATGATGAGAATGATAGCAACAACCATGGTGATACAGCTAAACTTTATTAAGTGTTTATTAGGTATCAGGTAGGTACTATGTTTTAGAAACATTATGTTATTTAATCCTCTCAACCACCCACGATGGTATTATCATGATCTCCCACTTTCACTGATGAAGAAACTTAAGATCAAAGAGGTGAAGGAATTTGCTAAGGTCCCCATGTTAGTAAGGTAAGGAACAGAGATCCAGAGCTAAAACAAAGACGAATTAGCCAAGGTTGCTGCCTCTGTGGGGCTCAGCCTAACGAAGAAAAATCAAAACAGAAAAAAAGCATCCTCCAAATATTCAAGCGTGATGGTTGGGTGTGTTGTCGACACTCCACAAAGTGACTTGTCAATTCAACCATGAAGGGGAGAGGAGGGAACATGGAGGCTCTGTAGAGGATGGGACCAAGTCATCCCGTGAGCAGGTGGAAGACAGGTAGGAGGGAAGCAGCACAGGTCAGGAGTACAGGCCCAGAACCAGGAGGCAGAACTTCTAAGGATGTCTGTAAACACAGTATAGAGACACGGGGCTGGGAGGACACAACTGTAAATGAAGGTGCAGAAGGGGCCAGACCCCAGAGGACTTAGGGGGCCATGCCAGCAGATGCAGCCTTTACAGTTCAGGTCACAAGACACCACCAAAAGGTTCTTCCACAGGACAGTGTCAGGGCTGGGTTTGGGTTTGAGAGTTATCACTGGGGCAGTTCAGATGCATAAATAGTAAAATGACCCTTTGGTCTTCTTCTGTCTACCTGATCAGCATCATTATGAGGACAAGTAGGAAGTAAGAGGAAATGAACACTGACATTTGGAGTAAATGTGCAAAGACAATTGCAAACAAGAGTAAATAGTTGTCATTTCTTTTTTTTTTTTTTAGATTTTTTATTTATTCATTTGAGAGAGAGAGAGAGAGAGTATGAGCAGGGAGAGAGGCAGAGAGAGAGGGAGAAGCAGGCTCCCCGCCGAGCCAGGAGCCCGATGTGGGGCTCGAACCCAGGACCCCAGGATCATGACCTGAGCTGAAGGCAGACGCTTAACCATCTGAGCCACCCAGGCGCCCCAATAGTTGCCATTTCTGCTTAAACTGACTCCACAGAGAGACACTTCTATATATTTGGTGGAAAATAGTCTGAGTTCCTTAACTGAGGGGAGGAGCCTCTCTTCCATTGGGTTTGTTTAACCTCCTTTCCACATATTTCAGCAAAACAATTTGCTCTTGGTGATAGAAAATTGGCTGGAAGGAGCATCTCCTTCAACCTTGAAGTGACCTTAATAATTGTCCCAGTAGGCAGGCGTTGTCATCCATCCTATTAATGGGACAAATTGCCTTCGGAGGCAATGCGTCCTACATGATGCATTTCCCAAATGAGACAGATCTTTCTGATTCTCCAGACTACTGTCTAAGCTGAGCTCAATGGCAGCACACATTTTTGGACCAAGTTCTAGTTTTACTATCTAGTAGCTAGCATGACCTTGATCTAGGTCCTTAATCTCTTTAAGCCTCAATATCTTGATCTAGGAAATGTGGCTGATCACCACATTAGGATGAACCATAAGACACTGCCATCCGTCTACCATTTTTGACCTACCCTCTGGGTCCTAGTGAGGATAAAATAGGATGACATATAAGTGCTTAGCTGTACTTGACACATAATAAATAGGTGATAAATATGAGCAATTACTGTCATCAGCAGCATTACATGGTTCCAAGCCCCAATTAGGACTTCAGTGTCTTCATTATTTAAATAATATTTAGTTGTCTTAGTTGACCTGCTTTCCCATATGGTGGTATTTCCAAACCTCAGCACAGCACACGGTTCTCCTCAAACTCTCATCTCTTCTTCCAGCCTCTAAGTATCAAAGAGTACTGCAGAGTATCCGCAGATAGTTGAAATTAACCAAGCACACAAACATTGGCCTTACTTACATATCTTGACCAGGCCTAACATAATCCATTTTCTAAGAAAAAAAGCCATGTAGGGCGCCTGGGTGGCTCAGTTGGTTAAGCGACTGCGTTTGGCTCAGGTCGTGATCCTGGAGTCCCGGGATCGAGTCCCGCATCGGGCTCCCTGCTCAGCGGGGAGTCTGCTTCTCCCTCTGACCCTCCCCCCTCTCATGCTCTCCCTATCTCATTCTCTCTCTCAAATAAATAAAATCTTTTTTTAAAAAAAGAAAAAAAGCCATGTATTTCTCATAATAAGACAAGATGCTATTAACATGAGTTACATTTCAAGAGAGTGGATTCTGGTCCAAGGATTAGCAAACCACAAATCCCAGACCAAATCCCAACTCCAACCTACTTCCTGTTTTTATAAATAAAATTTTATTGGAACACAGAAACACCCAGTCATTTACAAGTTCTCAGTGGCTACTTTCGAATTACAAAGGCCTCACCCAACAATCAAGATGCACTCAACACTAGTTGCTACAGAGACCATCTGGCTCATAAAGGCAAAAATATTTATATAGTTATTTATATATGTACCTGATTCTTTATGGAAAAACTTTGCTGACTTGTACCCTAGTCCAGTGATTTACATGGTCATTGTTGAGCACAGCAATAAAATTAATATTACTTGCTGGAGCCATGGGTTATGTATACATTGGTGGGATGGTGAGTGTAGGAGGAGGTAGCCACAGAGTAATTGTATCTGTCCTCCAAAGCTGGGTTTTTATTTTTCCTGGAAGGGAAGATTTTTTTGTGTGTCTTCAATTAACATACATCACTTTGATGTCATGAAACATGATAGTGATGGCTGAACAGAGAATTCTGTTGGGAAATCAAAACTGTTTATTTTGCAAACATCGTTGTGGTTAATTCGAACACAGTTTTGTGTATTCCTTAGCTGTGATGACTTTTGATGATGCCAAAAGGCTCACTGAATTTTTTTTCTGACAAATTTAATTGCACTGTGGCCTCTAATTAATGTAATAAATATTCTTCTCTACTAAGGATATATTTTTGAAGATAGTCATCATGGAAAGCGATCAAAACTATTTTAAGAGAGAAATAAGGCACGGGAGAAGTGAGATGGCAAATGGTTTACTGCCAGTGTCTAGCCCAGTTCCAGGCACCATTATAAGCATTGAATAAATAATGAAGTAAGGGGGGGGAAATGAAAAAAATACACAGAAAAGGAGGGGAGCAAAAGGCAGATGAGGTACTTTGGTGCCCCAAAACACACAGGCTAATTACTTTCAGTATGTGCCACTATACCTTCCCAATGTACCTGTATATTCAAAGCAGTATGTTCTTACAGCAACACTAATCATCTGGAAAAAGTGCCTAAAGCCAAGGGAAACAGATGTAGCAATAGCAAAGAAAATAGAGTCTAGCCATTTACTCTGAAAGGGAACTGCAAAGCATCCCTCAAATCAAGGGCTTTGTAAAGAGTAACAAAGAGCAGGGGGAAAATACTCAGTAGAGTAAGAAGTACTCTGAGATCCTCAGTGGAGCATCACTATAGCGACGATCATTTCTGCTTGGCTCTTGTGATGCTTCTAGCTTGTGGGCAATGTAAAGGTCATTTTCCCTCTGCTGTTGATTGCCAGGAATCTCAAAGCTCATTCTTAGGTCCAATGTTTAAGGATTGTAAAAGACCTTATGAGAGCCACACTTCCACTAGGACCACATCTTACAAGTCTGATTCATCCCCTTTTCCTATTCAAGTAGATATCTTATTTCTATTTTATCATACTGTATGTATTCTTAAAAACCTCTCAGATCATTTTAGGATCAAGATAAGAAAAATACATGTTAATAATACTCATAGGCACAGTGCACTGAGATGTTCCTGGTTATTCCATGCATTATGGCACTCCTCTCCAAAACCATAAAAAAATGTATGTGATAATCTACTTCACATAGATCTGGAAAGCAAGGCACAGAGATGCCAATAGTTTGCCCAAGGCCACACAGCTAGTAAGGTAGCAGAGCTGGGATTTAAATCTAAGTACTGTTGAGCCACAAAACTCTATTCTTTCCACACCAGGGGCTGGCACACTATGGCCCTTATGCAAATCCAGCCCATCTCTTCTTCTAAATAAAGTTTTATTGGAACACAGTCATGTTCACCCATGTCCATGGCTGCTTTCACGCTACAAAGGCAGAGCTGAGTAATTGCAACAGAGATCTTAGGGCCTAAAAAGTCTAAAATATTTATTCTCTGGCCCTTTAAAAAAAGTTTGCCGACCCCTGCATTACACTATACTACTTTGAGTCACTATTTTTGTTTAACAAGAAATGACAGTATGTAAAATGTTTTTGAAATTTTTAAAAAGAATTATATTAAAAGATGTCTAAAGAATTAAATTTCAGGGAGAAGAAATTTATTTACAAGGGAATTGTTCTTCCCTGATATTTCTAGATATATTAAATGTTTCACAATATAATTTTTCAACACCCTAACATGGAAAATGTATGGGATGGGGAAAAATTGTAGACTTTTTAAATTTTTCCCTAAAAAGTCATAATTAAGATCTAGATTTAGAGATTTCATTACAGTTAAAATCTGCCTCTCCTTTTCTCTTTTCTTTTAGTTCGTACTGTGTAGAAAAGCAAAGCAATATGATCCTTTGCTAGGCAAACCAGAAATGGATTTCTAATGTTGAGCAAAGAGTAATGCAGATACGTTGGCTAAAACATTATTCTTAAAATTAAACTGAGAAGAAAAAGAAAGATTAAGCTGTAATTTACACATCGGTCTTCAGGGTAATTTATCCCTCAAAATGTAGAATTTATTTATAATTTATGGCACACCCACTTCCATAGAAGGATTTGAGACACCAAAATTTGGAATAAGGATCCAAGAATATTATATCTGGGGTTAGTAGATTCAGGTTCTGAAAGTAATTTAGTGAAAAGTAAAAATAAATAACTTTGTTAAAGATTGTCCCCCTCAAATGTTTAAAAAATAAAGAAAACTGTTCTCTTAGCATTTTTTTTTAAAACATCAGTAATCTACATTATTTCCTAAATGAAACAAAGTCTAATTTCCTTAAATTATACTAGAGACAAAAGGTTGAGAAGGCAAAGTAGAAATCCATGATCAAAAATGAAGTTCTAGAAACCATCAGAATTGTATATATTATTTTAATATGAACTGAGTATCGATTTCAATTAATTTCCAGAACAAATCAAAACCCTTGGTCAACATTGTAAGAGTTGATTGGTACCTGGGATCCAAGCCAAGAGTTTCCTGTGTTAAGTGCCATTACCAATTTTCAAAACTCAAGGATTGGAATCCAGATGTCCATTATTTCAGGAATATCCAGAACTCAAACTTTGTAATATCTTCTGAAAAAAGGAAAAATATCTACAGAGCTTCTGGTTCTAGTAACTGTCAAACTGTTCCAGGCCCTGCTCAAAATATGCATGTTTCAGTGAGCTAAGCAGCTAGAAACTAGGAATGAAAATGTACAAAAGCGCCCCAAACAACGGACTATGGTTGCAGAGTGCATTAGAAAAATGTCAGTATTTGGTCTGAATGATTAGTAAAGGTCCCAGCTACTCATACTCTGATGGATGCCTCCGCCCGCCAGGCAGTGTGGGGTCTGGCTGCTGTCCGGGATTGCAGTTTAAACAAAATTTCCTTCAAAATTCAGTATGGTTGGGACTTAACCACAGGCTCGGGCTTGGAACTTTCCAGTAATGCCCAACATAACCTGACCTGAGACACACTGGCCGACCACTACCACCACTAACTCTGGGGAGAACTGCCTGGAAGCAGGCAGAGGACTCCTGGCCTGACCACCCAGAAGAGTGCGAGGAGAAGAGCCGAATGAATGAATGCACGAGGAAGTGGGCAGAAGAATGGAGCAGTCAGGGTGTGCCACGCCCAGGAAAGCTGGTGTTGGCAAGCAGCCACGCATGTCTTCTTGATGGCAGACTACACCACCACCCATGCAGCACTCTTGCCCAAGAATTAAATGGGCATTGGACCAAGCTCTAGACTTAGCTACACTTCACAAGAAATTCAGGAGACAAGAGAACAAAAGA
Organism: Mirounga leonina; assembly: GCF_011800145.1. Classification (NCBI taxonomy): domain Eukaryota; kingdom Metazoa; phylum Chordata; class Mammalia; order Carnivora; family Phocidae; genus Mirounga; species Mirounga leonina. Next base: position 9,324,217 of record NW_023270469.1, read on the forward strand.
ACATTTTCAGTGGCACCACGGGGATGCAGTTCCTGAAGTATAGGATAGAGAAAACTCTCAAGGGCAACCCTGTCAACAAGTAAGCTGCATTAATTAAAAAAAAAAAATTTTTTTGAGGGGAAACCTACAGATTGAAGCGTATATATTGTGTTTGAACAAGCAACTGATTTAAACAAACTGAAAGAGAGCATGGAAATGTTTGTTTTTAATAGTGTTAAGCTGCTAGATTGTGGAGCAACTACCTCCACAGGTCCATCCCAGTCCAGGAATGCATGCTGAAACGTGGGACCGAAGTGTGAGATGTAGCAAGAAGAGCGGTTATGGATTCAGCCTGGATTGTTCTGGATTCAGACACAATTGGGTTCAAACTGGGAATCCACCACTGGCTGAAGTTGGAAAAGCAATTTAGCCTCTCTGTGAAAGACTGGAGCCTTTCAATTTGTAAACTAGAGAGAAAAATGACTAAGGCCTAGGGTGGCTGTAAGAAATTAAAATGAGAATTCACTTATAAATGCTGAGCACCCTGCCTTGCACAGAATAAAAAGCAAGCTGGCTAGCAGGTTTTATTTTGTTTAATCATTATTAGCGGCACTCATTCTAAAATAGCCTCCCGCCCACCACCTTTTCCCCGGCCCGGAAAAAAGAAGATATCCCAGAGTAGGCTGAATGTACATCTCCTCCTGCTAGAAGGCAGATGGAGGGTAGGACAGGCTGCCCCTTCCAGCAGGGTTTGCCTCTAGCATCTGTTTCTACCTTGCTCTGTGTCGGGCTACACGACACGTCGCCTCTCCCAGTGCAGGGAGGCACACATGAGCCAGAGCACAAACCGGGCGGAAATACACACAGGAGCGAGGAGGCAGACAATACTTCTGGCGTGCCCACAGGCTTTAAAACAGAACAGTAAATGGGGGTGTCCACATGGAATTTCAGGGTGAGGGTTTTTCCTCTCCTTGGTCCAACAGCACAAAAGGAGATTGGTTCTGAACTGGCAGGCTTTCTTTCATTTGTCATTATGTTTTACACACAAGCAAATTTTCATGTCTGAAGATGGGAGGTGATGAGAAGCAGGAGGCTACACGTGGTTTTTGGCAGCCCAGCCACCTGCACTTAAATTCACTTCTGACAGTGCTCAGAATCTAAAGACCCGTAAGTACTAAACTGTCATCTGCCTATCCAGGAGAGATTTCACTTTGGCAGTATTTCAAGAGTAAAATCACTCACTGTTTTATGCATATTTTCGCCACCACAATATTTCTCTAAGCCGTGTAAAAGACTGGATCTCGAGAGACATATAAAAAGAGGTTTGTGGTACAGGGTTTTGCTAAAAGGAAAATCGCCTTCGTTTCTGAACGCAGAAGTACAAAAATTCAGTCATTTGCTAAAATCTAGGATTAGGGCAAAATGGGGGATAGCTTTCTCCAAGAGTCTGAGGTTGCTGATTACAAAAGGCAGTTGAATTTGGTAATTTCTGAACTACTTGAACTAACAGTCCTGCTATGACTTGGAAGATGGTCCTGTTACGTAACAGTTGGCGCGCCTCAGCCATACTGCTGCTCCCAGCTCGGGCTGAGCCAGGGACCAGAGGAAGCACAGAGAGGACGCACCGTGGTCAGGGAGAGCGTGACAGTCAGAACTGGAGGCAAGTCCAAGGCTGCTCCCAGTCTGCCAAGTGACCCTGCCAGAGTCACTCACTGTCTCCGATCTCAGTCTCCACTGCATTTCTAGTGAGAGACAGGGCCGCATGGTGGGTGAGCAGGAGGCCTGGAGGGACTACCACGGAGGCTCTCAGGCCCCCCCACCCCCTGCTTCCCACCTGTGGGCCCTCAGATAACCCACCTTCCCCGTCTAGTCTTGCTCTCCTCATCTGTATAACAGAGTAAGAAAGAGCAGCAAATCAGAAAATGCACGCAAAGGGTTCTCAGTGTGTGGCCTATAACAGCACTGAATAAATGAACTGCTACCCCTCACTGCTGCTATTATTATTATTACTATCCTTCCAAACAAGCCCAAAAACAGTAGGTCGAGGAGTCAGCCCTGAGCAATAAAAGTGCTTGCTGGCCCCTGAGATTATAGCTTCTAGTCTGAGGGGAAGTGGGTTTCCAGGGGACACCACTCTCTTCCCAGAGCCCAGGAGAGGGGCTGGGGCTTTGGAGGCACTCACCGAATGTGTGTGAAGTGAATGAGCAAGTGGATAAATGAGCAATGCAGTTATACACAAGCAAATGTCTTCAAAGCTATTGCTGTACCCTGAACTGACCTTTAGCAAAAATCGAAGGCGATTTTCCTTTTAGCAAAACCCTGTACCCTGAACTGGGAGCTCCAGAAGGGGCTGGCAGCCACCAACTGGCAGACGCCGTGGAGAGCACACACAGAGGGCTTGCCCAGGTCTGCTGGCTCACTACGGACATGACCCGACTGTTTGGTGAGTTCACGGCCTGCATTTACGGGGACAGTGCAACTCCACTCAAGACTCTGACTTTGTATTTCAACCTCAAGGACTCAGGCCGCTTGCGAAACGGCTTTAGAGAACAGACTTCCTTGCAGCATAAAAGAGCAGAGTGAGACACTGAGGCAGACTCAAGAGGCGCTGGCCACTGGCCAGCACTGTAGGCCCAGATCTACATAGTACTTTCTGAATATCTGGTTTAAATGCCTCCCCATACATCCGTCATCTGCTAGGAGAACCATAAAACCAACACTCCCAGCATAGCCTAACCCCAAGACAAACTGTCATTTATCAGCATTCTCCCAAATTCCGTCATTCTGGTGCCACTTCTAAAACTATCTTATCCTTGGCACCACCTGTACTGTTATTAACTTAATCCTTGTGTTTAAATCAATTCACTAAATAAATAAATAAATAAATAAATAAATAAATAAATAAATAAATGCAGTTATTTTTTTTAAATGAAATTTAAACTGCTATGTTAAATGAGAAACCAGTATTGCTTGCCCTCAATATGAGGGAACCATAAAAATAAACACTTGGAAACAAAATATTGTAATTAAAATGGAGCTAGCCACCACTGTTTTTCCCCAGCTCTGGTCTGAGGTCTGCTCTCTCTGTTAGAAAGGGAGGTGGCGGGGCGCCTGGGTGGCTCAGATGGTTAAGCGTCTGCCTTCGGCTCAGGTCCTGATCCCAGGGTCCCGGGATCGAGTCCCGCATCGGGCTCTCTGCTCTGCGGGGAGCCTGCTTCTCCCTCTGCCTCTCTCTCTCTGTCATGAATAAATAAATAAAATCTTTAAAAAAAAAAAAAAAAGAAAGGGAGGTGGCATAAACACTTGCCAGCCCCTAGCGAAGGCTTCCTCCTTCGGGCATTTTGAAAGACCAAAAGAGAAGGAAAGAGGAATAACTGTCTCACAACGTGGGTCCATGTTTTGCAGCCATGTTCACACATAACATAAAGTCATTGCAGACGTGGAAATGGTAGAACCTCCTCATGCTCTGATTCTCGGCCCCCTTGGAGAACTGGATAAGTAAGGCTACTCGTTCCTGGTCGCAGTTAAAATATGCTTTTCCTTGATTCTGAGATGCACTGCAAAAATGTGAGTAATCAGGATGCATCCTACAGATGCATCAGCTCGCTTTTATTAGCCACTCTTACTAGTGCTTGAATAGTGTCTTTCCTTTTTTATTGGGGGAGCTGTTATTAGATTGATGACACATCTCATAATGAGGGTGACTCAAGAAGTCAAGAAAATATGGTATACCTTAACGGGGCCAACATAAATGAGCCTGCTGTTGGACACCAGGACAACACAACAGCCTCGCATTTGTGTTCTCCCAATTGTGTTCATCTGATAAAGACATTACAATAGCAAGATATTATGATCTATAACCCTCCACTGGAACACTCACAGATTCTTGGCCTTGAACGCTTGAGCAAAATGTTGCACGCTACGGAGCAGAGCGAGGTCCAGGGTCATTGCTTCTACCTTGGCTTTGTGCTGGAACGAGAGAAAATAAAAAGAAATGATAAATAACAGCAAGTTTAGTTCATGGTATCAAGTTACAGTAAATGTGTTATGGAACATGTCGGAATTCCCCTGTTTAATATTAGACGCCCAGAGAGAATATAAATCATTGGAATGAATGGAAGAACAGGGCTTTTACTGCCAAGTTTGGGAGGATGTGAGACTGGGAATCTACTAAAACCACAGGCTGGGGTTGTGCTGTCTCACTCAGCGCACAGAGAAGGCTCCAAAGGGTCTTCAGGCTCACATATCTCCTCTCAATCTGCGTCCTAAAAAAAAAAACCCCGTAAAAATAGGGGAATGCCAGGACAAAGCCTGGCTCTTGCAAGAATTCAGTAGATGATATTTTCATCTCAAAAGCTGCCATCCAGGTTCTGAAATGATTCCACTGAGCCTGTGTCAAAAATTAAAGATGATTCATTTAGAGAAAGTACAAAAGCAGGCAAAACTCATTTATTCCAATGGACCCTGAGTGACCTAGATCCCAGAGAGACCTCTGGTTTCACAACCCAGAAAACCCTACAAATAGGTGGGGCACACGTGGATAATAAGAATGACTACTGTATGTTCAGGGCTGACCGTGGGCTGGGCGCTTACATGCACCATCTTGTCACATCCCCACAACAACTGAATGGGTTCTACTTTCCCTATTTTACATGTGGTCTCTTGTAAGAGATTCCAGAGCTAAGAAGGGTTGGAGGCAAGGATTCACCACGTCAGTCTGACACCAAAGCCCACGTTCCCTCCTTGACAGAAACTAGAAGGCCAGGAGCATCAGGATTTGAAGCAATCATATTCCATTGGACAGTGTCCTAGCACAATTCTGGAAAGATGAGGGTTGCCTTTCAGACATGCCCCATGTTTATGGGGCACTCCCGATTTTTAAGTCTGGCTGGCCTGCAGGGTATGCAATTAAATACTATCACTTCTTAGACCTATCTCCTCCAAAGCATGTACAGCCAAGAATGCTGGGGCCACCTGCCTGTTCAGGTAAGGAAAGTCCCAGAAAACAAACGGCGAGCCTGGGAAATGCTACGGTGAGACTGGGAGACGAATGGTATGAAGGGGGATGCAAACGGCACATTCTCCACCTCAGTAGTCTTATTCAGGGAGAGGCCCAAGCTATGCTGAGATGCTTAGGATATCTGCGGCAGTTTGAATTGGCCGCCTAAGTCCTGGGCTGGAACTCAGGTCCCAAGACCTGAATAATAAGCATCAGGCAGCTGGGAGGCCAACTGACTTTGGGCCATTTAACATTTCTGAGCCTCAGTTCCTCATTTATAAAAGGAAAATATTAATTATCTTCTCACAGACTTGTGAGAATGAGTGTAAAGCACCTAACATCCAGTCTGGAAGAGAGAAGGTATTTAATAAACTTGACTAGAAGTAGGTAAGATATCTAGTGTGCCAAACTCCTTCCGGTCTGCAACAAATGGTGGTTTGGGTGAGCTACAGTGCAGAACGGTGGATGGAATGATATTAATGAAGACCGCATCGGACCAGTTCACTGTTAGATCCCAGAGGATCCAGGGCATGTCTCCTAACAGAGCCCGGGTTTAGGGAAAAGGGTGTAAGGTGATTAAATGACTACCCCAAACCCTAAAAGGCATATAGGTGGTGAAGGCAAGTTGACCAATGTAGACTGAATTTCCTTGGGTAACAGTGGCAGGTGCACAAATGTGCCGATTTTGGAAGAAGGAGAAGCATTTAACCTGTGCCAGGAAGAGGGTTAAGTGCCAACACATGGGTTTTGTTAGGAGTTTCCTAAGACCAGAGAATAGTAGAGCGGGAGGGTCCATGGTGACTTGGGGTCACACCCCTTGTCCTACAAAGAAAGAGACCACCAACAGCAGAAATTAACGCATTTGAGTGAGGTTGTACCGTGTAGAGAGCCTGGGCCTCCAGACCAGGAGAAAAACCCCACTCACGTTCTGTCTGCATGGCTGATAACTGTTCGATGACTCAAATCTCTTTGGCGTACCAAGTCTGTCAATGGCTAACTTTTAGTCCCCATAGCGAATAAAGTGGCCTTTCACCCCCATTCTACCCCCTCTGACCCCACCCAGCCTTACTTCACTTAGAGCATGATACTCAATGCCACACAGAGAATCTTACAGAACTTTGAATGTATCACAAGAGGAAAGCCAGATATTCATTCTGTTGGGGAGGCGGCGGTGAAGACATCGTTCCTCTCAGCCAAGCCCCTTAGGGAAACCCCACGGGATATGCAGGCTACATATCACAAAAATGCATATACATATTTCACTAATAAAACAGGAAGAACATTCCCAGATGGTGACCCCAAAGCAACTTCCAAAGAAAATGATGGCTCAGCCAAGTGGGCCAGTACATCCTTCTGTATGTGTAACTTACAACTGGTAAGTTGTCTTTTGGTCCTCCCCCTTCGCTTTAAAATAAAGTACAGAGCTGCCACCACCAATAAGAACAAAATCAGAACATACACATCCAGAGGGAACAAGGGGTCCTAAGCCACTGACTAGTTCAACAGACTAATCCACAGGCTGTGGGTTCCTAGGCTCCTGGGGACAGTGATTCAAGTCCACACACTATTACCCAGGTAGTTCTCCTGCCCCCGGCATCAGGTTTCCTGCTCCTGCTACTGACCCTGTGAAATGCAGAGAAACTGTGTGCAATCTGGTAAGTTCACGGAAGAAAAAACACACAGCTTTTAGAATCAGGGTGTGTGTGGTGTGTGTGTGTGCGTATGCAAGCGTGCTGGGGGGGGGGCGCTGCTCTTCTGACTGTCTCACAAACCTAACAACACGATAGACATGTTTATCATGGGATGTGCTTGAAACGGGAACACAGTGGCCAAGGCACTGCAAACAGCATTCATTTCTGAGGGATAAACTGCTGCGTGCTAGGTGGAGGCAAGAGGCTCTGTCCGCCTGTGTGAGCTTTCCTGCCACGTCTGGCCAGGAATCTGGGACTGACCACAATGCACTTCCCTGGTTTAACTCATAAACTTTCTGTTGTTGTTAACTTCGATTTGGAACCAGTTACAGACTCACAAGAAGTGGCAAAAATAACACCAAGAGTGCCCCGCCTCCCAGCACCAACAATGGTGACATCTTACTCATGTCTATAGCACATTATCAGAACCAGAAAATCGACAGTGGTGCAAACACAGTTCATTAGACCACAGACATTCCCTGGGCTTTACCAGTTTGGGGATGTACTCAATTTCTTTTATTTGGAATATCTTTGTGTATAAATCTATGACAATTTATTCTATATACAGATTCATATAACCATCACCACATTCAAGATACAGACTGTTCCACCACCACTATAGAACCGGTGGGTTTTTTTAATTAAGAGGTGTTAAATTAGCATTTGCCATCTAGAACATAAGAAGTTTGGGCTTTCTTTGGACAGGGTTTACTCTTTGGATTGGCAAATCAAACACATGTACAAAGTCCCAGCTTAAAACCTCTTTGTAGCTTAGAATGGCCAATAAGATACGGTCCAGCTTCCTTAGTATGGCTCACCTAACTGCCTCCATACCAATCAGGAGGATGTGCTTCAGTATCCTTACTGAACAGCTCCCAAACCTCAGTGTCTTAAAACAATCAAGGATCACTGCTCACTCACACTTCATGCCCATCCCAGGTCGGCGGGATCATGTTCATCATGGTTAGCCAGGGACCCAGGCAGATGGGGCCTCCATCTGCTGTAACATCACTAGCCTCTACAGTGTGGGGAGGAGAATGTGACAAAGTGCACACAGGATGGATCTCAAGGCCTTCACCCAGCAGTACAGATGTCACTTCTGCTCAGATTTTGTTGGCAAAGCAAGTCATGTGGTTATGCTTAGCTTGAGAAGCTGCAACCCTCCATGTGCTCAAAACTATATATGTATATGCATATGTATATATGTATTTCTAATTTGTATTTCTATATATGTAGTGGAAGAAATGGAAATGTGTGTATTTTATATATATATATATATGTATATATAATGAAGAACGGTAACGACTAACACACAGTCCATGACTTTGCCCTTTCTAGGGTTATTTCAGGCTACTTCCTACTTTACACTTTCATTAATTACAGAAAAATTTAGAAAAGAAAGATGAATATGGACAAACAAAAAGCATCCATAATCCCAACAACTCCAAAATAAACTATTAACCTTGCATTTGTCCCTCGCTTCTTCTTTGCCATCTAGATAGATCCATCCATCCATCCATCCATCCACTCAGCTTTCTTTAACAGGAAGAACTTCATACCAAGAGCTTTGAATCTAAAAATGCTATAAAATGCCTCTCTCAACCCTTCTCCAAATCCTCACTCTTCTCTCTAATCACACCAGTACACAATCTTCTCATCTCAGGCAGAATAAGAATGTAAATTTATTTTAAATTATGTATACAGATGCTAGTACCCATTATTTTAAAACAGAACTGCACAGGTGGCATCCCACACGTGAAGCATCAGGCAACTTCTAAGTAGCTGAGAAGCCCACCTGCTCCCGACACCCGGGGCTCAGCCAGAAAAGCAGAGTAATTAAGCAACCCACATACTCTTCCTCCATTTCCCTGGGATCTGAGGACACTTGCTGGTGGCACAGTTTACGGACACCCTCAAGAGACCAAGTCTTATTGGTTTATTCTTTATCAAGTTCCAAAATCTGCCTCGTGATTCAAGGGTCTGAAAATGCCCAACCAAAGGGACTGCTTGCTGCCACTACAGAAGAGTGATCTCTCCTATCATTTTATGACTACAAACCAGCCACGTGTGACTCGGATGTCATATGTGAACCATATGGGGACCATGCAGTATTTAAACGGAGAAGTGGGGAGACACTGTGATCCACAGCAGAGCCAGGCTGACCTGTGGCCACAGCCCAGCGTGACCACAGCAACAGCAGCATGATGTCAGGACAGCTCTGTGAATGCTCTCGGCCTCAGCTGCCTCAGTGGAAAATGGGCATTTGCCTTGTGCGGTTAGAGTAAAAATGAGATATGCTGTATATAAGGCTTGGGACACTTAAATAATAACTACAATAATCATTATTTGGAAGGCCACTGCTAAAACGTGTTTTTCAATAATAAAGCATATTAGTAATTGTGGTCTCCCTTCTTTATTTCATAAAATTAACGTAAGTAACTCAGAGAAAGTCTGAATAACAATTCAGCAATGGAGGATGATACCTGACCCCAAAGGAGGAGGAAGGGGGCTTGCTGAATCCCCCTGAGCCCATAGTAATCCAGTTTCCAAATTCAGTAAGTGATTTGAACCTAAAGGTGTTGGTGAAGGCCATGGACTCAAGCTGTACCACCTGAGTCCAGCACGGACCAGACGGTAAGGGTTATGTCTCCCACTTGTGCATTCAGCCTTCCCTTCTATACAACAGAAGTCAACAGGGGCCTTACCAGAAGTGAGGTAATATATGCAAAGCACTTAGACTAGTGCCTGACTACTTGGCAAGTATTCTGTAATTGTTAGCAATGAATGTCCTTATTGTGAGTGTTTTTGTTGTCATTCTTACCACTGTCAGCACCATCATGACCATCACCACCATCATCATCATCATCACCACCACCACCATCATCACCATCACCATTTTTTTTAAGATTTTATTTATTTATTTTATTTATTCATTTGACTGAGAGAGAGAGCGCACAGGTAGACACAGGAAAGCAGAGAGAGAAGGAGAAGCAGGCTCCCTGCTGAGCAGAGAGCCCGACGCGGGGCTCAATCCCAGGACCCTGGGATCATGACCTTGAGCCAAAGGCAGACACTTAACTGACTGAGCCACCCTGGAGCCCCATCATTATTTTCATCATCGGCACCAAATCGTTTCACTCTTCACTGCAAGGGCTGAAGGGACATAACTGGCCAACGGGAGTGATCTCAGAATACTGGCCATATGAGTCCTTGCCCCAGAGCACCTTCTATCCCTACCTATCCCCAACCCAAGGGGGGCAGTTGTCACCCACCATTTCATAGACGTAGAAACTGAAGTTCTGAAAGCTCTTGCACAACTTCATCCAGTTAACAGTGGCAGAGCCAAGGTTCACACCAAGCCATGATCATAATCACTCTTCTATACTCCAAAATGCCCACACAACCTGCCTGTCCTCTCCCCCTCGATCCTCTCCGCCACCGCCCAGAGGCCCTCATCAAGGCCAACCCTGGGGAAAACCACCAGGTCTGTAAGTGCCTCATAAAGAAGCAGCATGCGGCCCTGCTGTTGGTCAACAATAACAGAGACAACATTTATAAGCTTGAATTCATTCACTAACTTTGCCTCTAATGGTAAATACATATATTCCATGGATTCCACCTCCTTTATTTTCTTCTCCCCCCGCCATCATTGCAACAGGTAAGGAGAAAGATCTCACCCATGATCTGCTTACCATCAATGGAAGAACAAAAAAGGTAGTATCTCATGCCAACAGGCCTTTAGAAAACTGTATAATAAATAATTCAAGTGGCCAACCATACTTAAAAAACAACTTTTACTTAAAAAATCATCATTACTTATAAACTGCCTATGAATTAGCTGGGAGTATATCAATGTGTTTGCCCCACAGTCTGATTTCTCCCTGTAATGAGTCAAAAGTATTTGGTATAGGAACCAAGACCCATTGGGTATTTTGGGGCATATTCAGTGCAATCAGGAAAGTATACTTCAAAATGCTCTCAGCTAGTACATGACCTTTTCTTCCTCCACTCAGATTGACCACACACACTTTTGACGCAATCCTAGGGCAGCAGCTCTAGTGAGAACAGCTCTTCATTTTGTGGTGAAAGCAACACCTTTGAGTTGGTCAAAAAGAAGATATACACAGTACAGTTGGAGGGAGAAGGATGGAGAAACCCAGATGTGCTGAGCCTCCAGCACACCCAGAGGAAATTCTCCTTCAGCAGTGGAGACTCAGCACATGCAATGGCAGATACAAGATTTACTGTTTAAGGGCAATTAGCTATTGCGTATCCTAACTCGAAGGTGCCAATCTATGAGGATTTGATGGGTGTGTGGCTACCTCTCTCTTACACTAATAGAAGAATTCATGCCTGTGTTTCCCTTTTAAAAAGTTCTCATTTACATATATTCATTGATTATAAAAGCTGAAAAAATAATGAGCACCTATGATATGCCTGGCATTTTACTTTTCATTTAAAAGTAATGTGAAAACTCTTTTGAAGTGTGTATCATTTCCCCCATTTTACAGACTAGAAAACAGAGGTTGATAAAAGTTCAAAGTGGCACAGCTAGTGAGACACAGACCCAGGTTTCCAACGGAAAACTCCAGAGCAGCTCCAGAGCTCATGTTTTGGCTGGATACCACAATGCGCTGTACCCCTGTCATCGTATTCCTCAACATATAACACCAAGAAGCTATAAAGAAATTAACATCATCTATATATTCTTATTTGTGTCTATTTTATATCATATTTATTTTAAACATTTAGAATTTACAAGAGAAGCCTCTTGCTGAAGGAGAAAATGTAACCAAGGCAATAATCTACATTCAGAGCTTACTGCTAATGGCATCCTGCAAATTCTAATCCAATGGGCCTTAATTGCATTATGCTGATGTCTCTCACCCTTCCACTTTACATACTCTCAGTCCTGATTTTATGTTCTGAAACCTTAAATAGGAGTTGTCACATTTACAACAGCAAGAGGCACTGGCGCTGAGCATACTATTGACATGACATTATTCACTGAACTACAATAAAGACCTAACTAAACTGGTTTAATAATTCATCAATATCCTATGTGGGACTTCATAGCACTAATTTCTCCACTATTATTTAAGTGATGTTAATGGTGGCAGCGAATGGCAGCCTCTTCACTGGGGAACAGGGAAGTGGAGAGATTCTTGCATCTACTTTCAGCTCTGGTATCTTTCAGTCAAACAACCCACACCAGATCGTGAGTAAATACAATGAGGAATTTGCCCAGGATTGGCCAAACCTAAACATTAGAAGGATGCACTGATAAATGCTCTTCCTGACAGGGCACCCAAGAGAAAAAGAGAGTCTGAGAGTCTCTTTTATGGCTCTAAACAATGCACTAGTCTACATACTACAGTGCATTTAACAAGAAAAATACCCTTAGAGGAGATTCAACATCTCCAAGTAGGGAACCAAACCAAAAACAATCCTAGGCAAAGCCCAGGATTTTTGTAAAGCCTTGGGGGACAGGGGCTGAGTTTGTCATTCCTAAACTTGAGGTCAACCATCGGCATCAGCCCCTACTCCAGGGCCCCCACGAGCACCGCCTAACCCTGCCCTCCCCTCCCCTGCAAAATACACAAACATCCCTAATAAGAAAATCATGACAACTCTTTTCTTCATTATACACAGGTCAAAATTTTTGCCTTGTGTTGCTGGAACTCAATTTATAAAATAACTGTATCAATATCTATAGGTAATTGTGAGGCTGATTCAAGGAGAAATTGCACTGGGTAACAGCTTATTTAATCTGGTGTATGAGTTTCGTGCCACGTAAAGCAAAACTATTAAAAATGCTTAGACAGTAATTGGCAATATTTTGCACTCTGGATAAAAAATGCTTATCTTGCCAGAAACTAACAAGAGAGTGAAAATATTCGAAAACCTTCCAATTTCCTTCTATGCAATGCATTCACTTTGCAGCTTAAAAACAGTTTAAGGAAGGACAGAGGATGGCACAGGAGTTTGGCAGTCAACATGATTGTGCATTTATGCCTTGCTATTGAAGAAAGAGCCTTTTTTCATAGTGAATTTTTCATTCTAATACAAGTGATGATTTACGTTAACTATAGGTAAAGCATGGTTACATTTTCCTGAAGGATTGCAGGCAAGTAAAGAGTACTACAATAAGTTGAAGCATAAAAGCTTTCTCTGTCATAATATTTATTATAATGGCATATAAAATAGCTGAAATAAATAATAGATGACTAAAGGTAAATTCATATGATAAAGAATCCTTCAGCAGACACCATTACTTTTGACTGCTCTAGTTTTATACACAGTTGAAGACTCTTAATAAACAGGCCCTATATCTTATGTAAGTACTGGAAACATCAAAGATGTGCTTAAAAGGCAACATACTGGACATGAGCTAATTTACTGTATAATTATCTTCTCAACAGGAACAGGCTATATATTTTGAATATTTAATAGCTGTGTTCTTAAAGAAACTTGTTAAGCACTAGAACACCCTATTTTGGGGAAGTCACCGATAAAAGAAGTCTCAGTGCCCTCCCCCCTCCTCTATTCAGAAGGAGACGCCTTGCTGAAAGTACAGAGATCTGGGGCCCGTTGATTATCTGGTGGCAAGTCAAGAGCGCTCAGTTAAACTGAACAGAAAGAGAAAAGCAAGATTTGTCCGCTATGGTTTTGAGCAGTCTGAATTCCCCAGGAAGGACTCGAGAAGTCTGGAGAACCTTGGATGGAGAAACGTGATTGTCATGACAACCCTTAGTGTGGAGAGAACGACGCACGGACTGGCCAGCATCTATCTCGAGGGTTCTCAAGCAGGGGCACTCTACCCTTGAAGGGACATCTGGCAAGGTCTGGACAAGTTCTGGCTGCCACAGCTTGGTGTTCCCGCATCTAATGGGTAGGGGCTAGGAATGCTACCACACATACAATACACAGATGGCCTCTGACAACTCGCCCCGGATGTCAACAGTGCCAACTTGCATGTGTGAGTTTGGTGGGAGGATCTCTGGTCCAAGCTCAGTGGTCTTCGGTTATTTAAATATATCATGGGTGGTACAAATCATATTGGCTCAGTGACGAAAGTACAAATAATGCACAAGTGAATTTTACAAAGTGAAAACAACTCCCAAATCCCACTACCCTAAGATAAACAGAGTGACAGCCTGACACAAATCCTTCCCGAATATAATTTCCACACATCTAAAAACACCGCGCAACAACGTTTTCCTACCAACACGGCATTGTAGCTCATGCGTTATTTACAATATTGTTTTTCCTCACTCATACATAATTGGATCTATCTTAATAGAGTAGAGCTCTACTCCCACGTATTCCAACCAGTATGTTTAGGCCATTGAAGGGGCTGCTCAATCATTTATTAAAAACTGATCCACTTAGGAGGACGCAGCCCTCCACATCCTTCACTAGCTTTGTGAACTTACTGCTTAAACTCCTAATGTCTAACCTTCCCTGTCTGTAAGGACAGAAATCACGGAAGACCCTCCTCCTTGGCACTGCTATGAGGATCAGTGAGACAGCAGCCATGGCAGCACTTTATGCAGATGTTCTGGGAGCATCGACCATTGCTCTTGTTGTAATTAGTATTATTTTATGCCCTGGCCAGTTTTTTGTTACTGAAAGCCAAGCTGCGGTACCTGTACTTTGCAACATCAGAATAGCTTCGATAGGATAAACTCCTAGAGGCAGAATTGCCAGATCAAGAGATGCCCATGTTCTAAGTTTTGATGAATTTTGCTGGGTGTCCTCCAAATAGGTTATAACAATTTCCATTCCCAAGAACGCTGCCGGAGACTAGGAAAGAAAACCCAAACAACCAATAATTCACACTGACATTTATAGTAAATTAAAATGCAAAGTTTTATATCTTGAGCTCAACATACCTGGTACCCAGCAAGTGGCAAGGAGCAGGTTTTTGAGACAGGCTTTAACTGAGGAAATGAATGAACGAGTAATCGACCACCAAACTTGGGACAAACTCAAAAGCAGAGATAGAGGAGGATGGTGATATTAGCAGCAACGACTTCCCATAAGCCATTTGGGAAGCCGGGCATTTCTCCTGGGGCTTCATGCCGGCAGGCTCGGCCACACTGCTGGATGATGGAGATGAACTCGGTATGCAAAGCATGCAGTAAACATGGAACAGTATCATTGCGCCTGAGAAGTGACCACGATGATTATTTTTAATTTATGGATGAATCCAAAGGGAGAAACCTTTCAAAAGATAATATGGAAAAGATAAAAAACACACACACACCTCGGAGAAAAATGAGGTATCCTGCTTGAAGTGGCATGTGCCGAAGCAGCCTCTTCTAGGTTCCAACCAGAACACCCATAAAGCAGAAACAGATGACAACACACACAAAAGAGAGGTCATAGTCAAGTGATCTCCAAATGCTGTGCATCTTTTACATGAGCTGCAAGACCAGATAAATTACACTTAAAAAGGACTTGGAGAAAGAACTGAAACAGCAACAACAAGGAAGATATTTTTTATAGGAGGGAGATTCCATTGAGTCGTTAAATCATGTACGGTCTGCTGAACATGAGAGGCACAGTTTTACACTTGTAAAAGAAAATTTAGGCATTTATGTAAAAACTTCAAGAATGACTTTGAGAGAGAGACAGAGAGAGAGAGAGAATGGGAGAGAGGGAGGGAGGAAGGAGGATCTTTAGCTTCCAAACCAGCAGCAGGGGAGGGAATGATGTATGAGGTGCATGGGATATAAAGAAACTGGATCGATCCAAAAAAGTATCCAAAAAGAATTCAATATAATAATAAAGTAAAACACTTGGTAGAGAGGAAACATGAAATAAAATTTAGAAATGAGTATTAATATAACCATACTCACAAGAAATATAAATGTACTTAAGTTCACACATTAAAAGGCAAAAACCAACAGGCTAGAATCTAAAAATCACCTCTAGGCTGTATAGTGAAGATACACCGTGGAGAGAACTAGCATCCCTCAAACTAGCTCTCCCCTTTCCACAGTGTGGGGTTTGCAGAGATGGGAATGCAGCCAGAAACTACATTTCCCAGCATGCATGGAGGTGGGTGGGGCATCCAGGCTTCTACCAAAGGCCTATAAGGGAAAGGGTATGTAACTCCTGGGCTGTTCCCTATTATGAATTAGGTGGTATTTTCTTTCTCCTTCCGACTACGCTTTCTCCTTCCATAAGAGGAATGTAGATCATAAGGATTTCCCAGGGCCAAGGGGACCATAGGTGAAAGAAGCTGGGATACTTATTCACCAAGTGAACAACAGCCACCTGCTGATCGGGGCCATTCATGTGGATTTGTGTTATACACTGGAAATCCTTTGGTAAAACTGTTCTCTGTCTCCCCTGGAAAGGCCGATCAAGCCCCTGCCAAGCCAGGAGCTCAAGAGAAGAGCCAGAATGTCAATGTGTGTGGACTGCTCCACAATGTTTCTACCGAGACATTACAAGAAAGACACGTGCTCGGGGATGAAAGAAGCAGCAATGAAATCAGGCACATCAGAGAGCTGAAAAACACTAATGGATTCTGGAGCCCAAATAGCATATAATAAGTCTGAAAAAGTCTTTGAGAGACAATAGCCATTGTGACTTCTGAATTCATTCAGAACTATTCAGCCCAGTAGGATATATCAGATTAATGATAACTGCTTTTCCACTCAAGTTGGCTACTCCAGATAGTTTCATGGTAGTTGCTACCAAGGAGAAAGAGAGAAAGAGAGAGTGTGTGTGAGGTGGGCCTGTGAGGACTTGTCTGACAGCGGAACCACGATGGCTTCAGGAAATGAAGTCCAAATAGAAGCTGAGGACAGGGGAGCCTTGCAGAGCGTCAGAGTGAGGCCAACACCTGCACACACAGTCCAAACAGTGAACGGATGTCCTGTCCTCCTGGGGCACAAAGCAGGCTGGTTTGGGTGTCGGCACATGGCCACAGGCACATCTGACTTGCTCTGTGGTCTCCTCTCTCATAGCCAAATGGGACGAATGAATCACATTGGGTAATTCTGTTAAAAGCCAACTAAGTTACAGACTGCATGTTTTCAGAAGAGCATCTCAGACAGCATTAGAGTGGGGAGGGGGAGTGCGGGGGACACCACCTTATAAATGTCCATTAGAAGCCACTTTGGAATGGCATGCATGTTAAAGCATCCCGGCCTTAGTGCACGCTCTCTCTGCCTCTTCAATATTTATAAACAGCATCTTCCCCTTTCCCTTTGGCTTGACAATACACATGTTCCCTATAGGCAGGGCTTCTGCTGTTACAGTGTGATGGGGTGACCCAGAGTTTCACCTCTGTAAACGGAGGCCCTGGTACATTTGCTCCTTCTTCCTAAAGGCAAGCTCTGGTTTTCTGAGGCTGCACTCCTTCCTGGGGTACCAGGCCCACAAGGCAACGCCCAGAAGGACATGGGGGCATTATGGCTGAGGATCATACTTTCTAGTTAGGCCAAGTGTCAACTGTCATCACACGTGTAGAACCTTAACATATCCTTCCCCTTTATAAATCCATTACAAAATCCATTCCATGAGGCAAACACTCATTGTGAATTGAACTCTTTTGATATGATTTAGGGAAGGGACAATTATAAACTTTGCCACATTTTACCCTGTGGAGCCCTTACAAGGTAGACCTAATTGTCAGTATTTCATAAATAAAAGAAAGGCTAAGCAAGTATGAAAAATCGGGATCAAAAATCATGTAATTAGTAGCTGACAGAACTGGGATTTCAGTTTTCCCTCCACCCTGATAAGCCAATTCTCCTTACAAGATAGTAATATTGTCTTGGCACCAGAACTTCCTTCCCAACCCTGAAATTATCCCTGAGTCCAGAAGAGTTTGGTGTGGCCAAACACAACTTACTCCTAAGAACATTCTTCCTTCTATAAACCCGCAATCTTTTACACTTTTTTGTTTTACTTTGACCATTAAAATTTTAACTTTATGATGGAAAAAAAAAAAAAAAAAACAGCTAACTTCAACCTCTCCTCTATTCCCATGCCCCAGGCTTTGGATTAACCAAATTTGATAACTAAATCATGTGTAATTTCAATCATTTCCACATGTGTGGAAATAAGATACCAATCAAACCACCTGCTCATTCTGATCTAGTGGAACAGACTTTTCTTCCCAAATGGACATAAGTCCTCTAGAACGGGGGTTAGCAAAGCTTTTCTTGAATGGGCCAGATAATATTTCAGGTTTTGTGGGCCATATAAGCTACTCAACTTTTGTAGCATGACAACAAAAACTGCTGTAGATAATGTAAACAAATGGGCATGGCCACGTTCCGAAAAACCTTTACTTAGAAAAACAGGCACTGGGCTGGATTTCCTCCCAGCATAGCACAGTTTACTGACCTTTGTTTTAGAACACAGTCAAGAAAATTGGGTGTGCTTCCTAAAGTCTGACAGTCTTGTAACTGTTATGATTTACAGATTCCAGTGAATGTAAGAGAAAAAGGAACATGAGACCATATCTTAAAGTGTGTGTTGCTTATCACACAGAACATTTGATAACGATACAGATAACACACAGCCCAACGAGTCCCAAACTGTGTAGAATTAAGGATGACAATGGACTTAGCAGTGAGCATCTGATAACACTGCTCCTTACAAAACGTGTCTAGTATTAAATGATCTAACTTGCAGGAGCATCACACTTTCCGCACTAAATGGCTCCCACAATTCCACTTGTCTACTTGAACCTTTTTGAAATACATTTTGGAATCCCTAGGAGTTTGTAAAAACCAGTCAAAAATTGAAATTGGGGTTTTCTAGACACTTTCCAAGCATGCAAATTCTTAGGCATTTGGGGTGGGAAGAATTGACATTTTTTTCCCCACTGAGCTCAAAGGTATGTTCCCAGATCTGCTAAAAATTCTCTCCAAAATCCTAACAACAAGCATCAAATCACAAGCCCTATCCTGGACACTGGGCATATGGGCAGGATATTTCTGCTCTGTTCATTCACATTTATATTTCAGAAAAACAAAAACAAAACAGAAACAACAACAAAACCATGCTTTTTTTTTTTTTTAAGATTTTTTTAATTTTATTTATTTGACAGAGAGAGACACAGCGAGAGAGAGGGAACACAAGCAGGGGGAGTGGGAGAGAGAGAAGCAGGCTTCCCGCGGAGCAGGGAACCCGATGCGGGGCTCGATCCCAGGACCCTGGGATCATGACCTGAGCCGAAGGCAGACGCTTAACGACTGAGCCACCCAGGCGCCCCCAAAACCATGCTTCTCTTAATGAAAAGAAAGCTACACACTTTTTTCCTTCATTGGAGAGAAGAGAGGTGCAAACACAGACACAGGGGCTAGGGACGGGGGGTTGCCACTGGGGTAGGATGGGCAGAAGTACACCCACAAAAACAAAACAATGAACACATGAAATGAGATGCTCACATAAGAGTTACTAATGAGGCCATTTCTTTCATGGCCTAGAATTTTTCTAATCCAAATGACACCAGTAGATTAAGGATGATTGACAGACTAGAGCCATTCCATAAAGAAGTAGGAATTAAGGCCACATTATCACCCAAGAGAATTTATGCCTTCTGCTGGGGAAAGCAAGGATGGTCCCTCCAGCAGATATCTGAATCACTTGGCCATGGGTGGGGGTTTCAGTTCCTCAGCCTTGCCAGAATTCAGTACCAAGCCCTGGTGAGAACCAGCTTCTTACAGGAAGAATGATCTCTGGAACCCACCAAGCACCTGATTTATAAGGATATAAATATTTCAAAATAAAGACAAACTCCTCTAACTAACAGGAAAAGATGCAAAAGCAGCAGTATCATAACCAGCAGCTGCTCATGGCACTGGTATCCTCCAAATGACACCCAGTTTCACGGAGACTGCAATAGGCCAAGCAATCATGCTGGCAGTGACGAAAGATGGTAGAGCCCCAGCAACTACTCTGGGCTGGGTTCCCAGGCCAGCACTTTGCATCAACACAGATTTCCTTCTACATGCTCAGCACCTTTAAAAAGTAGGTATTAGCATCTTTATGCCGTAAGTGAGAAAATGAAAATTAAGTAACTTGAGGTCATAAGATCAGATGAAGGGAGGATATTAACCAGGTCTAACTGACCCCAAATCATCTGCCACTGCCCACCCACAGTACACGTGGACTATTACCAGGACCGCGACCATGAACAGGAGAGGGAAGGTGGCAGGCTATCAGAATCCTTGCAAATGATGAAATTCCAGGTACCTAAGCAGAATGGGAGGAGGATAAGAACACTCAGAAGAGCCCAGAAAGACCGCATGTGTAGAAAAAAAGCATAGAAAACACCCTGTTCCCCTCTCTCCCAAGACCCATAATCATATGCTACACTATTCCGGGCAAGTGCAGACATACACAGGGTAGCACATTAATCCTTCAAACACTAACAGATGCTGGCAGGGATTTAGACTGGAATGTAGTTACAAAGTGACAAATTATGTTCTGTATTAGAGAGAGAGAGAAAGAGCACCCACAAACGGGCTGATAAATGTCAGCTGCAGTCATGACAAACGGTTTATTTTTATTATACTGTAACCACAAATGTTTTTTTTTCTTGTTTTTTTTTTTTTTTTTTTCCCAGGGAGTCCCAAAGATTTATTTGTTGCAGGGAAAAAACAAGATTATATATGACACAAAGTAATAACTGTAAGATCACTGATATTCCGGGCACTCTGCCCTCCTGGAACGCTACAATCCAAGCTGAACAGTGCCTCTAAAAATGCTACCTTCTCCAAAGCACAGTAAATGGTTAATAAATCAGAACCGATACAATGCCTTGTAATTAGATATAGCCTTAGTTCACAGACTAACCAATTGATAGACAATATCCAATTCCCCCTTTACTGGCTATCAGGAGGGTAGAGTAACTATTAAAATAAATTTAATGGCTGTGACAGGTAAGAAAATATACCAGAAGCTAAAATGTAATCAGTATATCCAAACCCAAAATAAAATTATAGTCTTTGCTACAACACGGTCTCTGGAAAGGAGGCTTATGGACAGAGAGCGACATCCACAGGCCGATAAGGGCAAGGTCACTAACTCTAAAGGAATGTTCAACCTTGAAAACAAGATTGAGAGGGGGGATTTGGCCTGGAGCCAGGAGAAAATGTAAGCATTTATTATTAAGAAACCATTCAGAAGAATTCCTTTTAGCCACTTGGTCAGTCAGATATTGGCGGTAGTGACAGGCATTGTTGGGCACCATGGCAAGATGGCGGAGAGGTGACCCGGAGTGCACATCAGTCGGGTCGCCCCTAACTCCATAGGTGACCTTGGGCAAGTTCCTGCCCACCCCAGAATCTACACTATCCCAGCTGTGAGCCACAGCGTTTGGATCTCATATTGTCGTTACCATCTCTTCCAGAGCCCATTTCTTTGTTTCGAACTGAGTGAGAGGTGGTGAAGACAAGAGGGCTAGTAGAAGAAAGGAACAGTGGTGGTCAAGTAGATTCACTAGAAAGAGGGACATTTTGTCTTTTGGGACTCTCAGGTGCAGATTTCTTATGAAATCACTGCAAATTAAAACTCCCCACAGTTGCATGCTCTAAAACCAAGATTTTAGAAAAACATGACAGGTATACATAAATACTTTTAAATCCACAGATTACATAGAAGGGTGAAGAAACACACACACACACACACACCAGTGATTACTGCACAGAAAGGTTGGTTGTTTCTTTCCCCCCCTGATAATGAATAAGAAGTGCGTTGGGGTAGCAGTGTCATCAGAGAACAGGCAGGAAATTTTCTCTCCTATGTCTATCCCACTGCTGGGCTAGAAGGAGTTTGTGAAAAGTGCATAGAGATAGTCCCTGGGGTCAGGACACCAAGATGCCATTCTGACTCTGCCACCTTCTTTACGTGTTCTGACCTCTTGGAATGCTGGAACCTCTGCCCCACAGTAAGACTGGTGGGAGTTGGATAAGATTATGCTTGTAGCCCATATGGCCCAGAACCCGCGTGGCACACAGTAAGTTCCTGATGAACTACGCTGCTCCCTGGAAGTCCCCCACAAGGCCCTTCCAATCCTGAAAGAAATAAGTGCCTTTCCTGCAAGTCCCATATCAATGTATTCTTTCTTTATCCTGCTTCATACCCCCATCACCACTTTCCTGTGTCTTCTCTCGTTATTTCTAAAGGTGAGGGACAAGATACAAATTCAGCACTAAGCATGTTCCCATGAATCCCCTTCCGTTCCCTAGGCCAATGTGTCCCAAATACCTGTTTTCACTAGCCTATGGTGTTATGAAATGAAAAATGGGGAGCTGGGAGGAATTCAGTGAGAAGAGAAATTCACTCAATTAAACTAGCAGTCCATCATAGAAGCCAGCCAAAAGAAACTCCCATTGTCTAAAGCTGGAACAATTTGAGCAACAAAATAAATAATGATAATACTAGATTATAAGCCATACGATAAGATATATACCCATGAGTCTACACTAATATAAATAATTGACTCAATAAACAGAGGAGAAGGGGTAGCTCTTACTTCAGGAGAATTCCAATTTAATAAGTAGGAAAAACATGAGGGAAATACAAAACCATCATTAGGCAAACATCACAATTATTAATTGCTGCTGACAACATCTACTCGTGGATGTTAAAGGTCAGTGTGTCAATGTTTAAGGAGAAAGAGGACATTTGCACAATCTCAAAGCACCTCCCCCCAAATATTTCTGAATGATGAAGAAAAAACTAGTAAAATTACACTGGAGAAACTCAGGAGATACCACCTTCACCAAATGATCAAGGTTACTTCACTGTGAGCATCACCAGTGATAAGACTGTCAACATCATGGACACCCTGGTGTGATGCACTAAGGACACAACATCCCTTCTACGACAGTCTTGCGGAAATATGTTTAAACTCTAATCATGAAAAAAAATCACACACACAGGATTCTCAAGATCAGGAAGGACAAGAAAGGAATAGGAACTGTCAAAGACTGAAGGCAACCAAGGGGACACAACAACTAAAAATAATGTGGGATCCTGGACAAGATCCTGAAATTTAAAACAGCTCCTAGGGAAGAGCAGTGAAATTTCAGCAGGGTAGCAGAGCTGATGGCATGGACCAATGTCAATTTCCTGGTTCTGATAGTTCCATGATGGTTAGATAAACTGCCAAAATCAGGGGAAGGAAGCGAACTCTCTGCACTATTTTTATGCCTTCTATGTGAGTCTGAAATTAGTTCAAAACAAAAAGTTAATAAAATGAAATATGCCTTTAGAGGATGCATATGTCCTCACAAATTCTGGGGTTAAAATGCCCTTTCTTTTATAAAGTAATTTTGATTGTTGATAGAGGCATATTGTTACATTTTGCTGATTTTTTTTGGTTGCTGTTTTTACTGTCCTCGGGAAAAAACAAATAAATAATCCTTTAGCAAGCCCAAGTTCGCATCCTCATTTTTGTCTTCTTTTGAAAAAGTTTACTGGATCCTGAAATTCAAACTTCTGGGAACTACTAACCAACCTCATTTAAAATTACTTACTAATGATTGAATACTGAAGCAATGAGTGTTTACAAAAGGAGTACTGTCACTTTCACAGAATACTGCCAATACCCTGATGACAAAATTAAGTCCCTCTGTTGTTGTCGTGTCAAACCAAAATCAAGCTCACGGTCACCTCTTCCAAGAAATCTCCCCTGACCATCCCAGGTGGAATATGGCCTCATGCTACAGATTGCCACAGTTCCCTGTGGGACGCAGGGATGAGGGAACCGATCAAGAAGACTTGGCTTCCTCATACCAACTTATGGGCTTCTTAAAATCAGGGTTGCTCATGGGGCGCCTGGGCGGTTCAGGCAGTCAAGCGTCAGACTCCTGATTTTGGCTCAGGTCATGATCTCAGGGTCATGAGATCAAGCCCCACGTTGAGCTCTGCACTCAGCTCAAGTCTGCTTGTCCCTCTCCCTCTCTGCTCCTACCCCGCATTCCTGCGTAGGCTCTCTCTCAAATAAATAAGATCTTAAAAAAAAAAAAAAAAAATCAGGGCCTCTCACATATCTACTAAGAGTCCCCACCACCAGCAATGAAAACTCAAGTTATTAAAAAAATTTTTATATATAACCCCTCTAGGTTTTGAGACATTTAATGCAAGTTAAATGTATTTTTAAAATCCTCTTTCAATGTATAAGCTATGAAATGCCGAGAAACTCACAATCTGTTCATTTTAAGTCTTTCAGCTCTGAAGTGGATTTAAAACAAACAAGCAAAAAGTTGCTTCATTTATTTCCTAAGTACCAACTATCGATCTCTTATGTTTCCAAAGCACTCTCGTTATAGCAATTTTGGGGCCCTAATGATTGGAGCTTTAATAAGGATTAAGCACAGGAAAAAAACTTAGTTTGCACACCCTACGTTACAGATTAGCCAGAGAGCTTTAAAGGAATGTATGTAAAATGTGAAAACTTTTTGTTCAACTTTGTGTTCTTTGAAGTTGGGAAGGATATTGGGACAAACTGATGGGCAAACCAGCCCCTCCCTCTCCATTATCAATGAAACAAAGATAAATGCTCATTCAGGGAGTAATACAAATCATTATAAAATGATCACCATGCAGTGGTGCCAAAGGTGTGGGGAAATAGACCCTCACACACTGCTGCAAAAATAGTATAAATGCGAACAACCTTTCTGAAGAATGATCCATTTGCATTTAAAAGCTTCACTTAGCCCAGGTAAATCAGCAGCTTTGCTCATGGCTGCGAGAAATTGAAAAGAGCATCTGCGCCCAGCAATAAGGGATTCATTTAATAAGTGATGAAGGTATAATGTGGGGTCACTGGAACCACACTGCCATAGCATAGTTATCAATACAGAAAGATGGCCAAAATATGTTAGGTTCAAAAATAAAAACCAGACTAGAGTGAGATTGCCATTTTAAGAAAAATAGATAAACATATTTGAATTTTTAAAAGACAAAAAGATATACACAAAGTTAATGATTGCTTCTGACACCCAGAAGTACTTCTTCCTCCTTATTTATGTACATGTAACTAACATTATATAATTGTGAAATTTATAAAAATAACTACATTTTTTCAATCAGAAGAAATGTATTAGCAGAGTCCCAATTTGATTAAATAGGTAGATATTATATGTGAGTGTATAATATACACAAATGAATTTACTACTAGTGTAGGCATTTTTTTTTTTTTTTCCTGGAAGGACATGCAATGGGTTATCTTTTCGGTAGAACACTATATGTTTAACGGATACTGGATACTGGAAAGAGACTACTCATTTAGGTGTTTCTGTACTATTTCAAATTTTCTCCTGTGCACCTTTTTCGTAAAATAGTTTCTATGCGTAGCCAGAAAGATAAGGGAAGGCTGGCTACCCTGTGTGTGGCGCGTGCATGTGTACTGTGGCCAGCCCTCATGCATGACTCAGACCCCCAAGGAAACAATCCCCAGCTGTGTGAGGCACAAAGAGGAAAAGCACTGACCTCAGGATTGGTGCTTCCGGCCCTCAGGTGAGAAATCACAGGCAGAGAGGTCAGGCCTGACCAAGTTCAAATCTGAGTTCTGCCCTTGGGTAGTTGTACAATGCTGGATAATTCACCAAGCTTTCTGAGACCCAGTACAGTGGGGTAATGATATATATCCAGCAGAAGTGCTATGAGCATTAAGTTAGATAATGAGTATAAAGCATCTAACACGGTGCCTGGATGGGGAGGCAATCAGTAATCAGAGCTAACATTGGCAATAATAATCATAATACCTATCATTTATAATATCTCCAACCCCACAGAGCTGTGTTGAATATGAAGGATAACATGCATGGAAAAGCTTTAGCATAGAATAAATAGTTCATAAATGTGTTCCAGGCCACATGTTTTTTCTGATTATGCCTAATCCTATCCCCCAAATCAAAGGTATGATAACATCACTAAGACAATGTTTCAGAGGAGTTACAGGTTGAAAGCACCAAGACATGCTCTTATACAGACTGACCTAGTCAGCCAAAATACAAGTGCTAATGGGGAGAAAGGTGGCCATCTAGGGGAGGGGCAAGAAGGCTCGTGCAGGCCTCCCACAGTCATGCATGCGTGCATTTGTGCCTGTGTGTGTGTGCGTGTGTGTGCATGTGCGTGCATGTGTGTGTGAGCTGGGAAGTAGGATAGCTATGGTCTTCCCTAGGTCAGCTCTCAGCAGAATCTAGCATAGTATCTCTACTGGGGGCATCCATGTTATCATTTTTTTTTTAAGATTTTATTTATTTATTTGACAGTGAGTGGGGGAGAACAAGCACAGCACAAGCAGGGGGAACAGCAGGCAGAGGGAGAAGCAGGCTTCCCACTGAGCAAGGAGCCCGATGTGGGGCTCGATCCCAGAACCCTGGGATCATGACCTGAGCTGAAGGCAGCCACTTAACCGACTGAGCCACCCAGGTGCCTGGCATCCACATTACCAATACAACACCAGCCAGAGGATCCAACTGCCAACCCAAGTGCTTCCTGCAGCAGGCAGTATTGCCAGACATCAGGGACTTTTGCCATGACTGAAACTAGAGGCCACCAAGGCCGTTATTTGCATCAAAGGAAAGAAAGCAAAGTCTGTGGCTAGTGTCCCTGACCAGTACTCCTCCCTTGACCTTCAAAAACCTGCTCCCATATCTCCATAATCAGGTTTCAGGAAATGTGAATGGAGTTGAGACAAGGATGTACACGGCCACAAACAGGCAGGCTTCCTATAGAAATCAGCCACCTAACCTCCGATCGGGCCAACTGCCCAGCCCATGTCGCACACCCCGCATGGGAACTTCTGTGGCCATGGGATAGTCTTTCAAAGAGCACCTCTTTGCCCCACTGCTCTGCCCCTGTTTCTGCTGCATTCAGAGCACTGGACACTAGGTTTAGGGTACCAAGGTATACAATGAACTAGAGCCACACAATGCTTCCTCCCACCCTGACAGGGGACGGAGATTCTCCCACATGCCCACAAATCTACGAGAAAATCAAGCTTTTCGTAATGGAGTTCTTAATTTTCACTACTTAGATGGGTTTTACTCTTATTTTAAACAAAATGTTATTTGAACACATAAAGCATTAAGCAACACACACTAGAAAAATATGTATACATATCTGTGTATATATATGTACATATACACATGTATACACACATACTTATGCACACAAGCACACATACACACACAGGAACAATGACTGAGCAAGGAAAAGCAGTCGCCTAATTGCTGAAGCAGGATGATTGGCATATGGGGGCTCATTATTATATTATCCTCTTTACTTGGGAATATATTTAAAATTTCCATAACCAAAAGGTTTTTTTTCTTTAAGACAGGCCATATAGTAAAGCACAAAAGCATGAAAAATGAAAAACATAAATGAAACAGAACTAGAAGGGAACACATCAGTAATTACAAAAACATTCACATAGTTTACATAATTTAAGTAAGAACATTCTTACACTGAGTCAAAAAACAAAATCCAAATATTTATCAGTAAAGATATAACAATAAACAATTCAGAAAGATTAAGAATAAAATGCAATAAAAAGCAAAAACAGTGGGCTTGCCGAGTATTTTTAAGCATACGAAAAATAATGGTCTCTTCAAATGTTTTCCAGTTGTAATTGTTGGTTTATACGGTTTTTCAATACATCATCAAAATCAGCATCAAAATTAAACTGCAATAACGAGCAGATTAACCAGGCTTCATAGCCATTAATGAAATAAAGTGCCTGATTCCCTCTCAAAAGTCATTTGGCAATATGTGCCAAGCCTATGGGTTTCAGTTAGATAGTTGCATACCTACGCACCTGACCAAAAAAGAAAAAAAAAAAAAATCAGCCAACATTCTGTCTTATCCCTATGCCAAGCAAAAAGAGATGAGACCCTTTATTTCTGGTGGGGGTGGGGTGGGCACCAGCAACATTTGCAAACAGATGTTTACAAACAGAAGGTAACTGATAAAAACCCAAACACAATGCTGCATTGTCTTCCATGATTCACAGATGAACCCATTGGAACCACTGCAAAAAGCCTTCCTGGAAAACATCCAGAAATTAAAAGGTGCAAACAAGCTGCCTAATACCCTTGCGTAGACTGAATTCTTATGAAGAAAATAAAGTTTATTGTCTGGAAAGAGAGAAAGCATGAGGAAAGCACTAAAGCAATGGAGGTGAACAATTAGACAGATGTTCACTTAAGGAAATAAAGAGAACAGAAGAAGCCATCACCAAGGAGTGTTACGAGAATCCTGACAACTCGGCACCACATCAAGGGCATGGGTAAAGTGAAAGCCATCGAAGCCAAGGCTGTGCAACTTCCCGCTAACTGCTGACCTTGCGGAACCGGCCTGCAGGTGAGGTGGCTCTGAGCAGAGGCAAATTGCACTGCTCCTTTTAATAAGTCTTTAAGTTCTTCTTAAACATGAGCTATAGACTGTAACTCATGAACACAGAGTGCTGCGTTTCTCATTCTTAATAATATCCCCCCACCCAAAAAAAGTTAAAAAAAAATAATAGTAATTTTATATGCCCATGTCTTTGCACATTGGTAAATGCCCCCCTACCTTTTTTTTAGATCTACAAGGAATAAAGCACAGACTCTTTCAGAAAGGCACTGGGCTGCCACCATTCCTGCCCTGACTGACTCCAGCAGGAGGAGGAAGGACAGAAAGGTGACTACTGATTGAACAACTCCTAGTGTCATGGCTGCTAGGCAACTGATCCTCATTGATGGATTCAGTGGACTGCGTCTTCCTCTTCCCTTGGACCCTAGGAAGCCCTCAGAGACTCTTCAGCCCACATGAAGGATCTACTCAGAGGTGGACAAATATCTTAGGGCCAAGATATCTGGATGGTGCTTTACCCCTTGATTTACCTGATTTTCTGGGTTCTTTTTTTCTTCTGATTTTTATGCATGGATCCTACCTAAGCCATCTCAAATCCTCTTTGCAAAGGGGCAATGAAGTTTGCCTAGATTGATGATTTGACAAAAAGATGGGAAAAGGAACAATTAGTTCACAGGCTGGCAGGCTGGTTGGCTGGAAAGGTTGACCACAGACATAAAGAAGGGAAAACAGGCCTTATTTTACTTAACCCTCACACAAAAGTCTTAGATGGTTTAGTTTACAAAAGAAGAAATGGAAATCAATTACCGATTCCATTTAACTTCTAAGACTGCTTTTCTTTCTTTTTTAAGACTGCTTTTCAATTAAGTGAAGGAAGTAAAAAAAAAAAAATTAATCTTTAAAGAATAAAATAAACTAAAAGCAACTGTTTTAACTTATCTCTTTTGTACACTCCTGTCCAATTCCTTTGTGGGGTTGACACTCAACCACCAACGAATCCAAACAGATCTATCCACTCTACTAGGCAGTGGGAGGATGCAAAAAGAAATGTAAGAGCCAGGCATTTTTTAAGGGACATATACATCATGGGTACTGTGGTAGGCAGGATAATGCCCCCAACCAAAGATGCCCATGTCCTAACCCCTGGAATCTATGAATATTTTAGGTTACACAGCAAAATAACTAAGGCTGCAGATGGAATTAAATTTGCTAATTAGCCAACTTTACAATAGGAAGATTTCCCTGGATTATGAGGGGAGACTCAATGTAATCACAGGGGTCCTTAAAAATAGGAGGCAGAAGAGAGAGAACTAGGGAAGTGGCAGTTTGAGAAGGACTTGACCAGCCACTGCTGATCTTGAAGACACAGGAAGAGGCCAGGGGCCAAGGAATGCAGGCAGCCTCTACAAGGGAGAAAAGGCAAAGACATGGATTCTCCCCTTGAGCCTCCAGAAAGGAATGCAGATCCACCGCCACATTGTTTTAGCCCACTGACATCCATTCTGACTTCTGACCTCTAGGCCTGTAAGATAGTAACTTTGTGTTCCTTTAAGCCACTGTGAAAATCTGGTAGAGCAGAAATAGGAAAGGAATATAGTTATACCTTTTTAATGGAAGGTTTCACATTGCCAATCCAAATTCCTGGCTCTTCTTGAAAAATGAAGACAGAGAGAGCAACACCCAGCCCACAGGCTCAGGTCTTGACAATCAGGTGGGCTGAGTTGTCACTGTCCTTGGGATAACCGCTCTGGTCCACCACAAACCCAACAGCTCTCTGCTGTCTCCCTGACTCCAACGCTGTGGCTGATGATAGGCTGATCTATCAGACATTTGAGTTTTGGACTCTTGGTCTAAGTTTTAGGAGATTAATAACAAACAAACAATGATAAGCAAAGATAAGCAGGGCTAATATTCACCAGGTACGCAGTTTAGAGCCCTCATCTGATTAGTGAGAACCCATGCCATCAAAGTCCATGAAATATTTTGAGTAGAAGCAGAAGCAGGATGCTTCTTGAAACATTCCTGCTTCTTCAAACACTCTTGAAATAGACATGCCTCTCAACCTTGCCTAATAGCTTGTAAGAAATCCCCCCGTGGGCCAGGCACAGTTTTATGGCCACAGTTTTGGCTAAACTGCTGCAGCCAGGCATCCTGCAGCTTCTTACATTTCCACAACAGCTTGACAACATGCGCTTGTTTCCCCAGAATTATTCTCACTCTTCCCGAACTCTGGTGGCACAAAAATGTAAAGGGTTTAAAGAAAAGGTCTATGGGGGCTGTACCTCAGCCTCTCCATGTTGTAATCGGGGAGCAATGTGTGCTGGGCTGTGGATGGCTCCTCCTCACCCCTCCCCTTGGGACAGGGACCCTACTGATGGCAACCCTGGGGTGCGTGAAGCACATCTCTGATACTTAGATGGTGTGCACAAACGCCTGAAGGCTCACTTCACACCATTTAAAAACATGAACACTTGCAAGGGGCAACCATCAGCTCAACTACCAGCTCAGCCTCCAGGATTTCTTGAGGACAATGTCTTCTTTTCCCCACATGGAACAAAGTAAATTCAATAGAAATCCCTCCATATGGCCTGAACAGGCTTCAGAATTGGAGAGAAGAATAAAGAAGAAAACAATTTGGGGACTCACTGGACTCAGTCCACACTTCGGTCTATAAAACAAAATGGGCCTAGCTCATAACTTGCAACGGAGATGCAAGTCACTGAGAATGAGGGAAGAGCAACCACAAGGAGAGAGCAGAGACAATCCCAAATATTAGCAAGTTCTCATTCACTCATACCTTGTTCAGCGCATAGGTGATGTCTTCTTAAACTATAGAAAACAAGTTCACTATCAAGCCACATCTTCTTTCCCAGTGATTTCTAAACCACACATCCCTGAACACTGGGCAGAAGAGGTTAGCAGGGGTCTTCCCACCAAATTTGAAGAAAAAAAAAAAAAAGTGCTCTGAAACATTGTAAATAATACACCCACTTGAGAGAAGCGAGCATGTATTCTGGCCAATCAGAAGCTCCAAGAGGGCGTACAGTGAAGCAACAGCTTTAACTCCACTCTAAGTAGCTTTGCCTAAACTCATCCAATCACAGAACTCATTCTTCAAATAGCATCGTTCTGTAAGATCCAAGCCCCCATCCCCATTTCTATGTTAAAAGTTTAAACAGTCATTTGTGTTTCTGTGAATTCTCCGCCCTCTGATTTCGTGGGTTTCTCTCTTAACAGTCTCAATATTTTCCCGGTAGCAGCAATACATAAATTAATAATAATGACACTTCTAGTAATAATAATAATAGTGTTACTATACTACTAATGTACTAAATCGGAATTCATCATTTTATCATTCTTTTATAGAAGAGAACACTAAGGCATAGGTACTAACAGGAAGTTCACCCCACCAGTTAAGTGGCTGAGGTGGGACTGGACCCAAGGCAGTGCCTCTGCCGAAACCAGCCTCTAACCACCATGTGATCCTGTCCATTCAAGGACGCCAGCCCAGGCACATTCTCAAAGGACACCCAAGTTCCTGAACTGTGGTTCCCCAACAAGAGTGTGCACCACAACATATTTCCGGACTCCAATCACAGAGATTCTAATTCAGAAACTAAAGGGTCATCAGATCCCTCAAAATCTTCTTGTAAAGAATTTTCCAGGTAATAATTCTGAAGCAGGAGCATCTCTGAAAGCACCTGGCATTTACCTCCTTGCCTTGTACTATATGGGACTGAAGGGGCATTATTATAGGGATGACCTTATAGACTACATCAAAAAAATTTTTTTAAATCATTCATCCAATAAACCACATGAAAAGGTGCTACATGTGATCAGCCATCAGGAAAATCCAAATCAAGACCACAATGCGATACCACTTCACACCCAATAAAACGACAACAATCAAAAAGATAGACACTAACAAGTGTTGGTGAGGATGTGGAGACACTGGAACGCTCCTACATGGCTGGTGGAAATGCAAAATGGTGCAGCTGCTGTGAAAAATGGGCTGGCAGTTTCTCAAATGGCCAAACACAGAGTTACATGTGATCCAGCAACTGCACTCCTCGGTTCTATACCCAAAAGAAAGAAAAGCATACGTCCACACAAAATACAACATAGCAGCATTATTCATACTGGCCAAAAAGTGACAACAATCTAAAAGTGCATGAACTGAATGGATAAATGCAATGCGATATGTCCATACAATGCAATCGTATTTGACAATTAAAAAAAAAAATGCTACAACATGGATGAATCCTGAAAACATTCTGCTACATGAAAGAAACCAAATACAAAAGGCTACATACCATGTGACTCCATTTATATGAAAAGTCCAGAATAGGCAAACCTACAGTGAGGGTTGCGTAGGGCTGAGGTGAGGGAACAGAAAGAGCCAGGGAGAGGTACCAGTTGAGAGATATGGGGTTTCTTTGGGGGATAATGAAAATGTTCTAAAAATGACTGTGGGTATGGTTGTACAACTCCGAATACACTAAAAGCTACCGAAATGCATGCTTTATATGGGTGAAGTGTACAATACATAGATTATATCTCAATAAACTAGTTTGAAAAATAATGCACCAATGTCCGCACTTCAAGAATTCTCAGTAACAAATCATTTGGGACAAACATCACAGCTGCTGGAAATCTATCAGGTTATAGCTAGGACTCTGATGAGGTTGTGGCATGGGAAAATTATGGTATATGCATATGAAAACTATTGCCTAGCCACTGAAGAGCATGCTAAGAAAGATTTATTAGCATGGAAAAAATGTTTGCAACTCATCACTAAATTCAATAAAAAGCAGGCTATAAAAAAAATACACAGTGCAATCTTATTTGGCTTCAAATTGTGCATAAGCAGGCATATTTATTATGCGGGTATCTATATAATACATATAGTAAAAAACTCACTTCTGTGACACAGACCAAAATGATAACAGGGGTTATTTCTGGGTATGAGACTGAGCCCAGGAAAAAAAAAAAAAAATCAATAGGGCTCAAAGTTGGGATTCATTGTTTTCCGATCACTGGACTTCCAGGAATTATTTCTATACCGTATCTGTTACCCCTAGGCATTACTATTTCATCCATGACACTTGCATAGCAAGCTTATTTTCAGTCACTAGAAACAACTGCAAATTTGGGTTGGCTGATGGAAAATCTGTGAAGGGTGAAGAAATGTCAGAAGTGCATTCCACCGGGGCTCATGCCACTCCAGGACTAAGGGGGGGCAAGATCCAGCAAGACTGTGAAGGCAGCCTACAGAGCCCCAGGGGCTATATCAGGACAATTAATGCAGTGTGATCATGTGAGCAGCTGAGCATGGTCTAGTCAGAGCAGGGGTTGGGGGAAAGAGTGAGATGGGAATACAGATGCCTCCTGAAAACTATCATATCCTTATGTAAATTTTAGGCAATGGTACTGCTATAGCTTCATCTCTAGCTGTTATAGACTCACTTGGGTCCCCCCAAATTCATATGATGAAGTCCTAACCACCACTACCTCACCAGGTGACTGTACCTGGGGGTAGGGCCTTCAAAGAGATGATTAAGTTAAAATGAGCCCATTAGGGTGGTCGCTACTCCAAACTGACTGGTGTCCTTTTAAGAAGATGAAGTTTGGACACAGAGAGACACCAAGGAGGAAAGATCATGTCGGGCCATAGCAGGGAGGTGTCTGTCTACAAGTCAAGAAGAGAGGCTTCAGAAGAAACCAAACCTGCTGACAGCTTGATCTTGGACTTCTAGCTTCCAGAACTAAGACAATAAATCTCTGTTGCTTAAGCCATTCAGTCTGTAGGACTTTGTTATTGCGGCCCTAGAAAACCAATACGCCCACCTCAACCCACACCATGACCCAGGCCCAGCCAGTCCTCTTTCCTCTTCTGCTGCTTCTCATGGTTTCTCTGATTTCTCTCTCTCTACTAACTCATCATTTAGCCCCATTAACTCATTAACCCATAACACACGCGCACACACATCAGATACAAACCTTTCTGCTGCTCTTAGATTTGGGTCATAGACCCCTAACCCTCTTTCCTAATTCTCCAATCTAGACATCAACGTATCTCTGGGTTAATTTACCTCCACGACCCTTCTCCTATGCCCTTCCTATTGCCAACAACTTGTCCTCTGACACCACCACCTGCATCTTCTGTTAGGACGGCTCTTTGCCACCACCCTTTCCTGGGTATAAGTGACATTACAGGGGCTGCTCCAGCTGCGGGGGACCTTTCAGAGTCAGACTTCTCTACTTAGCATCCCCTTCGGTATAGGCATAGTACATGAGGTCTCTTGGGCTTGTGCCTAGCTAAAATGAAACAGCTACAGCACCGAAGCAAAGACATTTTCAAGTGGTCTCTACACCTTAGGGGCTTCAGCCTTGTTCCCATTGCAGAGCCATAATAAAAGAACAATTTCCAAGTCTCAGTGAAACTAGACTTGAGCTTTACAGGTTAGGGGATGAAAGCAGAAAGCTATATTTTTTAAATAGAAAGTTTTATATTCCTTTAAAACTTGGACATGACTTTAAGAGAGTCTCATTCTTGTCCTTTCGGGTAAGCTTTCACACTGCTCTAAGGAATGAGACCATAATCCATTGTTTTATGGGGAATCAGCTTTTAAGATATGTACAACATTTAAGGTACATTAAGGAAAGGTGGAAACTGAATTCCTTCCAGAAAAGCTTTAACAGGAGGTAAGAAAAAAGACCAAGGGTTAGAAATATTTCCAAAATGATAATCAAAAATTGCCAGGCCAACTGTTTAGTAGACTCGTGAATTGCAGCATGAATTATTTTTGTAGACCTTTAATAAAGTAATGCAATTAATTTCCAAGGAAGATAAAAGCGAAGAACATTTTTGGCAATCTGGAGAATACAAGTCCATTTATTCATTAGATGAGTATTTACCCAGTGCCTACTTAGCTTGGTGCTGGGAAGGATACAGAGAGACACAACCCCGGACAGCTTGTGTATGGAGGAGGTGGGAGGAGGGTGAGGAGGTGTGGGCAAAGATAATATGATGACTTTGGGGAGGGGGAGGACAAGATAGCTTTGTGACCTTGCAGAAGATACTTGCAGGTGAATAATCTGGGAGTAACAAGCTAGACACAGATATCCAGAAATGGGCATTATCAATATGGGAGTCAGAATGGTGATTGAAATTTTGGGGGTGGGTATGATCTCCAGGGGAAAGAGAACAGGCAAAGAGAAAAAATCAAAACCAGAATTGTGAGGGACACTGAATTTAAATGGTGGGAGAAGAAAATGGAGCCGGCAGTGAGTGGGTGGGAATAATTAAAAAGGCAAGTGTGAGTAGAGATGCAGCATGATTGTGAAGATGGTGGCACAACTGTGAAAATACACTAAAAACCATTCAGTGGGTCAATCATAGGGTATGTGACTTATATCTCAATAAAGTTGTTGCCCTCGGGGAGAGAAGATATGGCCAATGAGCATATTTTTGGTGTTCAACATCATTAGTCATCCTGAGTGATTTGTTATACAAAATAAAACCACAATATACCACTACCTACCCAAATAGAAAACTAAAAAGACTGACAGTACCAAGCATTATTCAGAATGCAAAGGAACTGGAATCTGCCAAGAACATGAAATGGTCCGACACATTGGGGAAAGGCTGACCAGCCTCTGAAATGTTAAATATAGCAGTACTATTGATAACCTTGTTCTATGCCAGGGAATTATCCCAAACGAACTGAAGACATATGTCTGCACAAAGGTGTGTGTGTGTGTGTGTGTGTGTGTATATTCACAGTGGCTTTATTCAAATTCATAGCGAAGCACAATTGCAACATTGAAAACAACCCAAAAGTCTATCAGTAGGTAATTAGATAAACAAAACGTGGGGCATTCCAACAATGGACTACTACTCAGCCCTGAAAAAATGAGCTCCCAATAAATGCAGCAGCATGGGTGAATCACAGACTCATAATGTTGAGTGGAAGAAGCCAGATGCAGCATATACACGGCATGATTTCACTTATATAAAATTCTAGAAAATGCAAATTAATCAACAGGACAAAAAATAGGTGATTTCCGAGAGCCAGCACTATCTAGACTCTACAGTGGCATGGATAGCAAGATAGCCCAAGAAATCTTTGTGGGGTGATGGCAATGGTCTATTCCTTGATTGTAGTGATAGTTTCATGGGTATGTGTTATCTGTCAAAACTCATTAAGTTGTATGTTTTAAATGGGTGCAGTTTATTATATATAAATTACACCCCAGCAAAGTTGATAAAACCAAACCAGGCAAGCAAGCAAGCAAAAGGCATGTGACAAATGCCTCAACTTTTTCCTTTAAAAATTATCAAAGTGACATCCAGGGGCTCCTGGGTGGCTCAGTTGGTTAAATGTCTGCCTTCAGCTCAGGTCATGATCCCAGGGTCCTGAGATCAAGCCCTACATCGGGCTTCCTGCTCAGCGGGAGGCTGCTTCTCCCTCTTCCTCTTCCCCTCCCCTGCTTGTGCACTTGCTCTCTCTCTCTCTCAAATAAATATAATCTTTTGAAAAAATAAAAATTATTAAAGTGACATCCAAATGGCCCATTCGGCTTTCAGAATTAATAAAAACGTTATTAATGGCCACCTTAACTGAGTGCCTACCTGTATCACGAACTATATAAGGGACTTCCATACATTATCTCATTTAATTCCAACATTCCCGTAAGGTTAAAATCCCCCATTTGCAGCTGAGGAATATAATGTCCACGAGGTTGGCTTCCTTGAGATTCCACGGAGTTCTGGGGCTCTGAGGTCAACACTCTACAGGCTGAAACTCACTGTTTTTCAACTAGTTGACTGCCATGATAGCAGTATGAGTGGTAACAGTGAGAGTAAACATTTATGGGGTTAACTACATGCCAGACACTCTCATAAGTACTCCAAGTGCATCACATCATGTATTTTCCACAACCACCTTGTGAGGTGAAACTATTATTAATCCCCTTTTCCACCTGGGGAAACAGGAGCTCCAAGAAGATAAGTCACTTTGCAGAGCTCCCACAGCGAGGAAGTAACAAGGTCAAGACTGCAACACGGGCAGTCTGACCCCAGAGCCCGTTTTCATCAAATCAACTTCACAGAGGTCTTAAGAAATTTTCTTTGGGGACCCGACATTAGTTAGAATTTGATGTGCTTTTATCCATTATAAATAAGAAAAAAGTAAGGGAGAGTAAAGCTGCATCAGATCCAAACACCAAGTGAGTTGGGAAGCTGGTATAGGAATCCTTTTCACTCACTTACTGCTTTTCAAATGAGTATAAAGAGCAGGTAAGTGCCCAGTATATAGGTACTCATTAAAAAGTGGGGTCCCCTTCATTGCAGGCTGCATCTACGGAAATAGGGTAGTAGTAGCCCATGCTCTGCTGATTCGCATGGTAGAGTCAGATTCCTAATAATGGTAAAGCCAGTAGATGCTCAGGTGCGTGGCATTTTCTATGTTCATTTGAATAGAGCCCACTAAACATTCAGTCACCTAGGCAGAAACACAGGAGAACAGGTTCATTTGGGTAATCCAATCATCCTTGCTGGAAATTACTCAAAAAAAAAAAAAAAAAAAAAAAAAAGACATCATGAGCTGGGTTTATATGGCACATTTCTTTAAGCAAGTACCTTTTGATAAAAAAATGCAAAATTAATAAATGCAGACTTTAAAAAATTAAGCAGGGAATCCCATCACTTACAAGACCACAAAGAAACGCTCATTACCAGAACCCTCTGAGCACAGTATATTTATGCATCATCCTGTCAAAATACTGCCATTCATTCATAAATACAAGCCAGTCTCGCCTGCACCTGGCCAGGATTCTGTTCAGTCTGGTGAAATGCACTAATTGCACACCTTCTCCCTCTGCCCTTAGGACAATCCACTTGACAGTGGCAAGGAAGAGTAATGGTAGAGTTCCAGAAAAGTTCTTGATAATGGAGGAAAAAAAGGTGGGGTGACATGGGAGAAAGAGGCATGCATGAGGGGGAGGAAAAGAGTAAGTGAAGAAGGCAAAGAGAGAAGAAAAAAGTATGGAACCAGACACAGACTTCTCTGCTCAAACCAGCATGCTCAACGTGGTCACCACTGTCACCATCATCACCATTCTTAGCAAAAGGAAAACTTTCAAAAGCCAAAATTAATGCCATAGCAATATTAAAGCAGCTTAATTACAAACGATTTACAAGAAACCACTCCTTTCTCCATTAGTTTGTTTACCAAAGAGATGCAGCTCTTTGGTCTTAAACCTTGGGAGCCAAAGGTTATATCCTACCTAAATTACCAATAAATAGGCCCTTAGCTGGGTGCATATCCACACACAGATTCACTAAACCCCTGTCCAGGAAGCCATGCTTCCATGTCCTGTCCCTTTAAAGATCTGCGTCCCTTCAGTACCTGTGCTAGATTTGCCATTATTGAAAGCTCAAGGGGGCTGCACCCAAAAGCATTAAGACCCCGCTCAGGGCACTGCTTTACACAATGAGATGCGAGGAATCTGAAAACAAGGGATATACATCATCAGGTCCCACCAAAAATGGTGCCTGTTGACAGCGGGCCGTCAGTGATTGATTGAGAATTAATACGGAAATGGAAGTTTGAGAAAAATGAGGACCCGCGCACCAACCATTTAATGTGCCTAGAAGCAAGTATCCAAGGGAAGTGGCTGTGGATTATGAATTAGTTTACTCAATCAACAAGGCAGCATGGGTGACAGGCAACTTGATGAAAGCTAAGGACACGCACATGAAGAGGATCCTCCACACTGAGTGTGCTCTGAGGGCACGCAGAGGACACCCAGAAGGAATACAGGGCCACAGGGTGGCTTGTTTTTAGATATCAGTTCAAACCTCAAGAATAGGAATTGGTGGGGCTACCCCTGAAGTGCAAATGCATTCAATGAATGCAATAAAAAGCCAAAACCCAAAAACCCGGATGCTGGAAAGCAGGTGGACAACTCATAAGTGGTTTAACGGACAAGAAAGCTGAGCCTTAAGCTACGGGGTTCAGCCAAGAAGTAACGCACAGAACAGAGCATTCATAGCACAGAACCACCAAAAGCTCAGAAGCTGGTTGAGGCTTGTACTTCTGCAGGTAGAAGATTTCCGCCCACAACTGAGCCAGGGCTTGGTCATTTCCTAACCTCAGAGGAAACACAAGTTTATTCTCTGAAAAGTATATACACTGTTGAGAACAGTGGTACTACACTGAAAACAGAGATTAGCAAAATGCTTATATACTGAATGCTGAGACTCAGCCCTCTTCCCTCACTTGGCTCCCAGAATTCTGGCAGCCAAAACTGTGGCCTCCCCAAATAGAGTACTGGAAAATTCTTCTCCAGGCAATTCAGCAAGCCAACAAGAAGAATCTAAAGATGCAAGCACAGTGATTTCTCCAACAAAGAGTCTAGCCATATCACCCATCAGTGGGATACATAGTTAATTAGCTCTTCCCATGTGCTTAGAGTTGCCAACAACTTTTTGGGTCCTATTCTTAAGCACAAATAGACATCCACAGACAAAACATCAAGGGAAAGACTTTATCATCACAGACAGTGACCAAAACAATTAAAAGCAATTTTGAGGAGACAGAAGCTATACAGAGAGAAGAAAACCTAAAGCAATTATTCTTAATATCAGATATAAGAGAGTAAATGCCATCCATGAAACTAGAATGCTATTAAGCAACAGGGAATTTTAGGAAAATCAACCAAACACGCCAAAAAATGTTTAGAAATTTAAGATATGCCAGCAGAAATGAAAAACTCATGGGAAAACTAGAAGAAATCTCCTAGAAAGTAGCACCAAAGACAAAGATGAAATATAGCAGAGAAAAATAAATATGAAACAGTCTGGGAGGTCAAAGTCCTGAGTAAAGTTCTTTAAAAAGAAAACAGCAAGGGGTGCCTGGGTGGCTCAGTCGGTTAAGTGTCTGCCTTTGGCCCAGGTCATGATCCCAGGGTCCTGGGATCGAGTCCCACATTGGGCAACCTGCTCAGCAGACAATCTTGCTTCTCCCTCTGCCTCTACCCCATGCTCGTGATCTCTCTCTCTCTCGCACATGCACTCTCTCTCTCTCAAATAAATAAATAAAACTTAAAATAAAAAAAAGAAAGGAAGGAAAAAGAAAACAAAACAGCAAGGAGCGCCTGGGTGGCTCAGTTGCTTAAGTTTCCAGCTCAGGTCATCTCAGGGTTGTGAGAAGGAGCCCTGAGACAGGCTGCACGCTGGGCATGGAGCCTGCTTAAGATTTTCTCTCCCTCTTCCTTTCCCCTCGCATTTGCATGCGTGCTCTCTCTCTGAAAAAGAGAGAGAAAGAGAAAGAAAGAAAAAGAAAGAAAGAAAGAGAGAGAGAGAGAGAGAGAGAGAGAGAAAGAAATAAAGAAAGAGAAAGAAAGAAAGAAAGAAAGAAAGAAAGAAAGAAAGAAAGAAAGAAAGAAAGAAAGAAAGAAAGAAAGAAAAGGAAGGAAGGAAGAAAAG
The DNA here is from genome assembly GCF_011800145.1 of Mirounga leonina. Taxonomy (NCBI): domain Eukaryota; kingdom Metazoa; phylum Chordata; class Mammalia; order Carnivora; family Phocidae; genus Mirounga; species Mirounga leonina. Next base: position 9,364,721 of record NW_023270469.1, read on the forward strand.
GAAGGAAGGAAGGAAGGAAGGAAGAAAAGGAAGGAAGGAAGGGAGGGAGGAAAAGAAAAGCAAAAAAAAAAAGGACGGGGTGCAGTGGGGAGAAATCATCAACGAAATATTTAAAGAAAATTTCATACAATTAAAGGACATGTGTTTCAAGATTAAAAGGTCCCACTGAGTGCCTAGTACAAGGGACAAAAAATAGACTCATATCACAGCATATTATGTAAAACTGAAAAACAGTGAGGACAGAGACAGCATCCTTTTCAGGGCTTTTATTTCCTATTTGTAGAATAGCAAAGGGTGGAAGATAAGCCTCCCTTAGTATTTTCGAAAGGGAAACAGAGAAATAAAAAAGATTGAAGATCAAGTGGCTTTGTACTTTCCAAGAGCAACACTAAAAGGTACAAACAATTAATGTCTTAAAACCTAGATTGATTCCAAATCTGATTCAATACCTAGCTAAACAATAAATAAAGTGAAGGCTGCAATTAAAACCTTTTGAAACACGAAAGGTTCCAAAAATATATGTATTTGTATATCCCATGTTCCTTTTTCAGAAAGCTACTGGAGGAAGTGCTCCTACAAAACAGTAAGCAAACCAAAACAACAGAAGACATGAAACAGGAGCTCAAACTCAGGACAAAGGTGACTGGATTTTCCAGGTTCTAGAACGTAACGGTAGCTCTAATTAGAACCACAGGAAAGCATTCTTACGCACCAGCTGTAGAGCACAACCAGCCCACACTGTTGGTCAGGAGACTCTGGGAGAGATTTTTTTTTTCCAACATGACAACAATGGAATACATGCTATGTTCCGAACCTTTCGAAAAGAGATTTATGCAGTTAGATGAGAATCTGAGGTTGAATTGCTGACAGATAAATAAGAAACTAAGCAAACAAGAATATAAGTATTAATTCCAGGGAAAAGATGGTGTAGGAAGGAAAAAGGTAATCTTGGCGTGCTATTTGGCTTAGCCATGATTACACGTGCAAGTTCACAACAATGTAAATACTAAATTGTCTGCTTTAAAAAATCATGACAGGGCACCTGGGTGGCTCAGTTGGTTAAGCGACTGCCTTCGGCTCAGGTCATGATCCTGGAGTCCCAGGATCGAGTCCCACATCGGGCTCCCTGCTCGGTGGGGAGTCTGCTTCTCCCTCTGACCCTCCCCCCTCTCATGTACTCTCTCTCTCTCTCATTGTCTCTCTCAAATAAATAAATAAAATCTTTAAAAATAAATAAATAAATAAATAAATAAAATAAAAAATCATGACAGAACTCTAGTGAAAGGTTGCAGAAGACAAAAGATGCACCTTGACTCAGAGGTGTAAGGATGAAGGAAAGCCAAATTTTCTTTTTTGTTATTGAAAAAGCTCCCAGGCAGCATCTAAAATTAGAAAATCAAGAAGTAGTCATGTAAGTGCGGTGAATGCTACACATAGAAACACCAGATGAATCCATGAAAGAGCAAGCAAGAGATGAAGGTGTTAAGGGTTGCTTTAATTTATTATATAAAAGCCTAACAGAATTTACCTGATGGACTGTAAGTCACGTGCATATATAATTTTTACAAAAAGAAGAAGAAAAAGGAAACAATGAAGGGAGCAGAAAGAACAAATAACAGAGGAAAATGGGGGGGGAAATGAAAGAAGAAAAGACAAAAAGGGGAAGGAATGAGGGAAGAAAGGAAAAAGTGGGAAACTAAGTTCACAGATAATCACACATTACACCTGAATTATGACAGAACCCAAAAAGAACTTTCTGTTTTCTAGAATGGATTCATTATAAATTATGAGGGCATTATTGCCCTATGTCCAACTCAAAGAAAATATTTTCTGGGGGAAAGGGGCATTTAAAAAAAAATAAATCTCTTCAATGAAAGATTCTCTGGTCCTTTATAGAAACTACAGAAGGTCTTTATAAGAATATTCTATAAGAATATTTTGTGTGTTCTTAACTCCTTTAAAGTAACAATAATAAAACAATTTAAAATAAAGTCATTTTATCCCCCATGGGCAGAAAAACACAACACAATCTTGCAGTGATAAAACTGCTCACTATTTTTATGACTGGGGAAAACAACAACTTTGTCTCCATGGATGAAGCAAACGATCCAAATTCTGAGGAGCTAGAAATCCATAAGGGCACTGGTGTATATCACTATCTGCTCACCAGGCAGTGTTAGGCAAGCAATAAAAATCGGGTTTTTCTGTGAGATTATAAATTTGTGTGCTGCTTTTCTTTTTAATTCACAGAAGTAAATTATCTAACACTTTGTTTACATAGGAGAATTCAATAATAATGAGTACACTATGTGAATTCAAAATACAGGACCTATATTATTAGCCATCCCTCTTTTCTAGAAAGCTTTGATCTCTATCATTTTGGATAAAAATAATTTTATATATACTTAAAATGAAAAACGAAAAAAAAAATAACCACCCTCATCAACTTGGTTGCTGGGTGACCTGATGTAGCTAGCATACAGCAAGATCTCTCTGAGGGAGACCCCAGCAAGAAGTGGGAGGGCAGAGAGGGAGAAGGTGCTCCACATACAGAGGGGGCACTCCTAGACCAGTTCTACCTTAAGGACCCGAGACTGGTGACGTGGGCCTCAGCTCCTTCCCTATGAAATGAAGAAAGGGGAAAGATGGTAGCCAAGAAACTCTAGCTTCAGGATTCAATTACAATTGCTAGAGGCATCTTGAAGTATGTGGACACCTTGTTCTGAGCACTGAGATCCTCCAGCCTGCAGTCTTAATTCTCAAAAGGACATCACTAGGGGAAATGGTGACAGGAACAGATGGAGCTTTTTTTTTTTTTTAAGATTTATTTATCTATGAGAGATATAGAGTACCAGTGAGCAGGGGGACGGGCAGGAGAGGGAGAAGGAGAGAATCCTCAAGCAAACTCCTGGCTGAGCATGGAGCCCAATGTGGGGCTCAATTTCACAACCCCGAGATCATGACCTGAGCCAAAACCAAGAGTCAGATGCTTAATTGAATGAGCCACCCAGGGACTCCAGCATGAATAGATGGAGCTTTTAAAAACACTTTCAGGGAGATTTTTAAGACAGTAAAACTATGCTATATGACAATGTAGTGCTGGGTACATGTCATCATGCCTTTGCCCAAGCCCATGAAATGTACCACACTAACAGTGAACCTTAATGTAAACTATGGACTTTAGTTAATACTGTATCAATATTGTTTTACTAGTTGTAACAAATGTGCCACACTAATGCCAGATGTTAACAATAGGAGAAATAGTGTGTGGGAGGGTGAGGGGTGTCAGGTGAATATATGGAACTCAGTGTACTACTTATTTTGTAAATCTAAAATTGTACTAAAAAAATCCTTCAATGTAGTCGCTCCAGGATTTCTATAGGCCCCCAACCTTATTAACATACTTAATAGATTTGATAAAAGATAAAGCCTTACACAGATTATCAACTGGCTGCCTACCATAAACGTTTTCTTTGAATTGCAGGGTTTTAAAAAAAAAATTAGTTTTCATTAATTTAACCTCAGGAAATATCATTTAAAAGAACCAGACTTTTTAGTCTCCAGTAAAAAAAAAAAAAAATCAGAAATCATTCCCTGATGCAAACAGGTGGCTGGAGCTGAGTGGTCCTTACCTCTCAAACAGCAGGTCAGATTGTGTCCCCTAGTTTAACACTCCCTATTGTCTTCCACAAATTCCCTTTGATCACTGTGTTATCTGCCTGGCAACCGCAAGCTATGCATTTCATTGGCCAGGACAAAGAGCATCACCATCACATGGGTTCCTTCTAGAAATGCAAATTTTGGGGCCTCACCTCAGTCCTACAGAATGTGAACTGCAGGTTCTCAACCATGAGCATGTATCAGAATCCCCTGGAGGGCTTGTTACAACTCAGATCACAGGGCTTCACCCCCAATTCACCCCTCTCCCTAGCCTCCACCAAACCCTAGATTCTGATTCAGTAGGTCTGGGACAAGGCCTGCAAATTTTGATTTCTAACAAGCTACCAGGTGATGCTGATGCCATGGGTCTAAGGACTCCATGGAGAACTTCTAGTTTCCATCTCTAGGTATAATAAATGCCTACCTCAACTTCAACTTCTGCTCTCCTTTCTTACAAAAAAAAAAAAGTTGGCCTCTCCTCAATGTAATTTTCTTCAAATTGCTTGATACGATTATGATTTTTTTTTTTTTTTTTTGGAGGGATTTTCCATTTTCCTGGTGGGTGGTTTTAGTTCTTTGGAAATCTCTCCCATATGGGTGAGCATTTTGTTTAGTTAGCTATTTAAAAACAATGTGGCTTTTTCTCTGTGGAAACTGGGTCATTTAAATTAATTCTTGGATTTATAATACATATAATTAGTTCCAAACAATATACAACTCTATGCTCTGTTTGGGAATATCTTGATTACACAAATGTGAAAATAATTGAACAGAATGATGGCGAGAAAAACAGCATAAAAGAATTTCCCATTTCTGATATTTTTTTGCCATTAGGCTATGAATTGTGTGACACCTAACCAAAAGTGCTTGCTTTATTTTTAATGGTTCACACATAGCTCAGAGTAAAGTCTGAACTATTTGTTGTTCGCTGTTGTTATATTCTGTTCCAAGGTTCATAATTTGAAAATCGACTTTGGGGACTTTTTGCTCGGTCTATTAAAATGATTCATGTTGCATTCAACATAAATTGTGCATTCACAGAGGAGGGTGAGAGCCCGTATTCACAGCATAATAACTAAAGTGAATTTTGTACAAGCTGCAGTTTGTGGCAGCGATGTGGTATCATTTGTCTTAATTTTTCTTTGGCATTACATTAGGCGAGTGCATTTACATTTCCAGGTATGGCTAACCACTTTAAAAACTTTGTTTTTACAGCGTGAGTAAAGGGGGAATCAAATCTGCATGTTTATGTGATGTAACATCAAATAATGCCATTTTACTGTCTGGAGTACGTGGGGATTTACATTCCATTTACCTGACTTCACAAAGGGAACTCGGGCTGATATGCAAAGTACATGAAATATTTACCACCAGTGGATCACGGGAGGCTTCTAAAAGAAAAAGAGGGGGGTGGAGATAATACCTTTCTGCAAGTGCTGTGTTTTTCTTTCAATAGTACGGTAACTAATTTCTTAAGTGGATTAGCCATTTAAAGTTCAAATGCATCTCCAATAAAACCAAACTGTAAATAACTTAAACCAGAAGTTTAGGTCACATTTGCAGAACAAAGTAAACATTTGAAACTTGAAGCGTGTATATGTATCTGATGTCTATACATACACGCGCACACACACACACACACATATATGCCTCCTGCTCCTGAAATATTTATTCTGGAGAACGAAGATGGAGTATTCCTACATTTCCATTAGTTTCACTTAAGATGCATACATGTTTGTGTATGTATTCACATATTTTTATCAGAAGAATTCTATAAATATGAGGTACTGAATTCATTATTTCAGTTTGATGGAAAAAGTAAAAATAATACATCTTAAATTCTATCGAGTACATTTTTAGCAATCAAACTAAGTGTCAGATCAGAGGAGATTATGCTCGCTAAACTGTAGGACTGTAATGCTTAGTAATAAGGTCATTATTTTTTTTAACATGAAAAATAAATTTTTAAAATGTAACACCTATACAAAATATGGTATTTTTTTTCCATGCTGCTCAGAATGTCCAAGTGGAAAATCATAGTTGAAAACTTTTACACAAAGGTTACAAGCAAAACAATATGGTTTCCGAGGATGTAGTTAAAAGCATGGGCAATGGAAACAGGTCTGGGTTCGCATTCAGACTTCTACATTCTCTGAGCCTCAGTCTCTCCGTCTGTAAAATAGGGATAATAACATTCCCTACATAACCCATGAGAATAATGTCCGCCAAGTTCTGAATGCAAAGAGCAAAAGGGGCACTTTACAAATTAACACCAGTGATCCTCATCAATCACAATGATCGCCATTGTTATTAAAACCATAATGAAGGGGATAATTTGGGCGACTGTGGAATCATCACATCCGATCATAATGACATAGAGGAAAAGCAACAGCTCATTAGCCACCAAAAAAATTAGTTTATCAGCCCATTTAATTGAACTACATAAATACTTGGGATAGACGAATGGATGTGCTTCTACTTGAGTGAACAGACTGGACCAAATCTGATGAGCTCTCAGCGTTGCTTTAATACCCGTCTTTCAGCTTGTTAGCTCACTAACTCGTTAAGCCCCCGCACAGCACAGGCCACTCTGCCCCAGATTGCAGAGAAGAAAACACCCGCCCCTGGCTGTAAGGAACTGGTGGTCTACTGGGATGTTTCTTCAACTTTAACTCTCCAAAGAATGACCTGAGGAGGATTTTAGAAATGCACAATCAGACATTCTAAAACAGTAGGTCCACCTGGAGCCTGGAAGTCTATGTCGCTGATGAAGCGCCCAGGCTCTCTGGAAAAAGAGGTGGCAAACAAGGTTCATGGTAGGGGAAAGATACAAGCCAGGATGGAGGCAGGCACAAGGCAGGGGAGGGACCTAGGGGACCCAAACCTGAATTGGACTGCGGGACTCAAGGAAGGCTTCTCAGGGGAGAGGTTTTTGAGCTGAGCCTGGACAGGTAAAGTCCAACTACCTTACACTGCTGATGGCATTCCAAACCATCTTCTTCCACTCTAACATAGTGCGGAAGGCAGAGCTTTGGAAACAGAACAGTTGCTGCAAATTCTAGCTCTACTCACTCCCTCTTGGTAAATTATGTGACCTCTCTTAAGTCTTAGCCTCTGTGAGGGGCGCCGGGGTGGCTCAATCGGTTAGATATCTGCCTTCGGCTCAGGTCATGATCTTAGCGTCTGCGGACTGAGCCCTGCATCAGGCTCCCTGCTCAGTGGGGAAGTCTGGTTGTCCCTCTCCCTAAACCCCTGCCCCTCCCCCTGCTCGTGCTCTCACACTCTCTCTGGCAAATAAATAAAATCTTTAAAATAAAAAAAAAAGGTCTTAGTTTCTGTGTCTCTAAAAAGGAGATGATTATAGTAGATATCTCAAAGGTTGTTGGGAGGATAAAGCAATGTATGCACAAGGCTAGCACACAGTAGGCAGTTTATAAAATACCAGTAATATGGACAAACTAAAGTCCATGGAATGAGGGGCATTTATGGATGAGCATGTCAGAATCACAAAACTTCACTCTATTTCCATAAGCCTGTGTATACATTCAGTCATTGTATGTCCAATGGTCATGAATCTGGTACAATAAGTAGGGAAAGGCATATCATTTCCATTTTATACTGGGCAGTCACAGGGAATGTGTCCAGCCCATTCATATCTGTTTTTGTATATGGAAGTCAAAAAGAATGGGCAACAACTGGCTATATGATGAAGACAGTCTCCAAGGAATCTCACCTAGGTGTAAACTAGAAAAAAGGACATTGTCATGAGATTTTGTAGATTAGTATATAACTGCTTTATTACCTCATTATACAACTGTTTTACTTGGAGGGAGAGGGCTTATAAGTCTGCAAAAAGCCCAAAAATAATAAAAACTTATGTTGATATTACTTACCTTCACCCTTAGCTATAGTTTGGGGAACTGATAAAAGGCTTCCAGCTAAACATTTTATTTAATAACAAATGCCAAGAAACTCAAATATAAATAAGAAAACACTTTTCATGATGATTTCTGTAACTGTAAAAATATTTTAACTGCAGTAAAAAGCACCTCCAAATTTTGGACACAAACCCAAATCAAACATATTCAGGGACTGTAGGTGTTAACAATAATACAGAGTCTGAAAAAAATCTATATTTTAATCTTTTGGGGGGCAGAAACAAATTAACTTATTTACTACATGAATGGTTTCCTCAATTTAACGCCAATCTTTAGCGTCGACTTCCACCTGTCTGAATAAACAGGCTGCACAAGAAAAGACTAGATTATTTATATTATGAGGTAGTGTTTAAAAATAAAGTGGAGAGATTACTTTACCTATATTGAAAATAAGAATAACATGCATATCATCTGGGCTTACAAAAACCTCATTTTATTTTCTTCTGTTTCCAGGAGGAAGTTTGAGGAGTATACATGAAGTAGTAAATTAAATTCCTCTTTGAAGGTGAACGAAAAGAGGAAGGAGAATCTTTAAATTTTACTTACACATTCAGAAAAAAGCACCCGTATCTCGTGCATACAAAGGCTGCTCCAGTTACGTGGTAACTGGAATGGAACATCTTATCGATAGTGAAATTTTCTTTCAAGACACATTAATCTAGGATACTTTTTTTTTTTCCCCAAGATTTTATCTATTTACTTATTTGAGAGAGGGAGAGCCCAATGCTGGGCTCTGAGATCATGAGTTGAGCCGAAATCAAGAGCTAAGCCACCCAGGAGGCCCTAATCTGGGATATTTTATATAGTGCTTTGTTTTGTGTAGAATCGGTTCCTGTTTTTCTTTTTTTCAATTTGTGGTAAACTATGCATAACCTAAAATTTACCATTTTAACCATTTTAAGTGTATAGGTCAGTGGTATTAAGTCCATTCATATAGTTCTTGGGTTTTATTAAGTTAAAACAGCCATTTGTTAATACAAATGTTTTCAAATGCCATTTAGGCTTCAGGGAAAAATATCTATGGAGACTGTCCTTAGGGGGGAATAAAGATGCTTCACTTTTTCTGTCTGGGCTACACGGACAGGAAACCGTAGGGGGCTCTTCCCCGTGACTGTTTCCTCTTCCTGGGAATGAATTCAGGAAATTGCTTCTGCTTTACAGAGACTACACTTGACATGGCCAAATGCCACAGAATTCATCCAAGGAAACCATGCCTTGGCCTTATGTGCCACCGTCACATGCTCCCCTGAGAACTGCAAAGATAGGGCACGCTTGCCACAGAGCCCCAAGAACTATTTTTTGCTGCTATTATGGCCTTCTGGGGAGAGGGTTGGCAGATACTGAACAGTCACTCTTTCTAGAACCCGCAAGGTGGGAGGCTGTTCTAAGAAGCAACACCTTTTTTCATCCTTTTATCACGTCCTATTTCTTTCCAAGAGCCATTCTGCAAACACCCACGGGGGAGAACTGGCTGGCCTCCAGGAGCCAGAGGAGCACATTCCACCATCTCCAGGAAACCAGAACCAAATGCTCAGTCCACCAATGCCCCGAGGCTGCAATTTCACCTTAACTATTTCTGATGATGATTAAAAATACATCGGGGAAGGTCAGCTGCCCCGAAACTAGGAGGAGGAAGTGGCGGTACTTGCAGCGTGGAAATGGTCTTGCTCTCCTTCAGAAGCGTTTTCCAACAGGAGGTCCTGACTGGCTGGCAGTGGTCCGGTCAACCTGAGCTATCACTACTGCATTCTTGCTCTTACTAGGAGGCTCCAGTGCCCTCACGCTTAATTCCCCTCACTTCCTCACCTCACCTTTTTTCTGTAGCTTCTCTTTTGCACTGAGCACCACAGGCCTCCAGTAAATACCTGTTGTTTGAGGGAAGGCCTAACCCTTTAAATGCTCAGACAGGGTTGTTTCTGTTATCACCACCATCATCTCATTTGCCACCAATTTGTAGGAAAGAGAAAATTAAACAACTTGCCCTAGGCCACACAGATAGAGATCTGTATTTCTTCATCCCAAACCCATGTGGTGAAGAATTGTGAATTTCCTTTTTAAGAAGTCTAAAAGAGCTCATTGACCATGTACCATGAAACACCCCAGTATACCAAATACACTAATATTTCTGCATCAAATGTATCAACAGTCACGTAAGACAGATATCTGGGACAAATGAAGATTATAAACAGGTAGCCACTCAAGTTTTGCTGCCCCTTGAGTCTGCCACCAACTTAAGGAACTTTTTTTTTTTGTTCGCTTGTTTTTAAAGGTTTTGGATTTTTGAATCTCAGATAAGGAAGTGAGGACCGACCGAAATCAGGACTCATCCAGATTGGTTGACTCCTAACCTCTTGCTCTTTTAAAGCTGCTAAGAGCTTTGCTGAAGCCCAACAAACTTTGCAAAGAATGACTTTAGATTAAATAATGTAGGCAGAGTTGAGGATCTGAAAAGGACATTAGCTATTTGCTTGCAGAAAAAAGCATCCACACTGGACAGACCAGAGATCACTCTTTAAGTAAAGAAAACACAAGTCTGTGGCAGCTCCATGTCATGCGCAAAGACAGGGCTCCCACTGGGAGTTTCGGGGGAGGGCGCAGCGATACTGTGAGTGATGGAAAGAGATGATTCATGCTTGCTGAGTGCTCCATGCTCTGCAAGTGTGCTTGAGCTTCATTCTCACTGAAGCCTCGTGTCCTGCCCTGTGGATTGTGTCCTCTCCATCGACCCTCAGTAGCCAGTGATCAGAGAGCCCAAGGAAGATGCCCAGACCCATCACTGGGAAGGGCCAGAACAAGATGGGAAGTGAGCAGGGCTTGAAAGCCTACATACTTCGCACCCCCATCTGGACTTTTAGGGACACCAGCACAAACAAATCAGGCCAGCCTGTCATATGATGACAGAGTGATTTCTTTCCCGATGTGACATACTCATTTATCATCTTTCATAAGACAGACCTGGACTATAATTTAGTCCCATTGCTACTGCTTAAATGAACTCCAGGTTTGGATGGGCTTTCAGACATTCTTCAACATGGGTTTCAACGAGGGGCTGCAGTGTTAAGAGGTCAGGATTTGAGCCCCAAGTGGATGCTCTGAGAGGAGGGTGCAGTGCCCAGAACTGTGCCAAGGATCCAGGATGCCAAGGATGACTATTTATTGATGGTGTTGATGATAAGGAGCCCCCAGGGGCCATAAGAAAAAGCAAGAGAAATTTGGTTGGAAAAGTAGGATTTTTAGATGGATTTGTCATCTCCATAGTGGGAAAGTTACACTCAATATTCAAGTAGACTATAACCTAAAAAGCTTCAGAAATTGTCTTTATTGGAGAAAGACATTTTAAAAAATAAAATAAATATGCTTTGGCAATGAAAGTTATATCTGCATTTTAAGTAAGCTGTACCTTTAAATGTCTAAATGAAATAGTTAAGCCCATGTCAGTAGCAAGCAAGAATACAAAAATCTGTTGGTATTAATGATAAAACAAAACATAAATCATACATGAAATGTGTGCTGTGTGCCAGACACTGGGCGTTACGTTCTTTTTCAGTAATACAACCACCTTGCCAGAGATTTCCAGGTTACGAGGAAAATAAAACAAATGAGGTCAGAGGGGCTAAGGAACTTGTCCAAAGATACACAGCAAGCGGCAGTGAGGCTGGCATTTTAATATTCATATTCCTTCACTAAGCCAAGCTTCCCCTACGTGATAAGAACGTTCAACTGCCTATGTCTCTGAGCAGATGACTACAACATGGCATTTCGCAGAAAGCTGTGATGGGGTGGCAGAGCAGAACAAGGAAACGGAGTATGCTACATTGGCATCCTGTGCACGACCTTGCAATTTAAGTCTCCATAACTGGGGTGCCTGGTGGCTCAGTCGGTTAAGTGTCTGCCTTCGGCTCAGCTCATGGTCCCAGTGTCCTGGGAGGGAGCCCAGCATCGGGCTCCCCGCTCAGCGGGGTGTCTGCTTCCCCCTCTGCTTCTGTCCCTCCCCCAACCTGTGCTCCTGTTCATGCTCCTGTGCACCCGCTCTCTCTCTCTCTCTCAAATAAATAGATAAAATCTTTAAAAAAGTGAAATAAATAAGTTTGCACAACTGAGCAGATGTGCACTTCACTTTATAAAACCTAGATGACACCACAGGCTGCATTTTGCTCCTGATCGTTCAGGCTTCCTCATGGTGGCAGAGCTCTGCGATCTCGGCAACTGTGCCCCTCGTCACTCTGAAAGAACGGTGCAGTATCCCACTACGGTATGAGTAGGGCCGCGGATTTCCGGAGGGGCCCGAAATTCAAAGGCAGGTGGGGACTGGAACTCCACCTCTCCACTTCCTAACTGTGTTGCTCTGGGCATCTCTCTGCGCCCTCATGTCCTCACCTGTAAAAAGGGCCCCAGCACCTCATGGGGGCTCAGAGAACGAGATGACATCGTGCATGCCAAGCTCCAGCCACAGGGCCACAGGGCCCAGGGGAAGCAAGCAGTGCAGCGTACTCAATTTGATTATTTTTTTCTTATCCTCCTCATCATCCAGAGCTACTGATGAGTGTTCGAGTTAAGGCACAAAATCACACAAACTTCTAACTCCAAAACCTTCTATTCCAGGGCAATGGACTTCCTTCTTTGCCTGAAAGGCTAATATATCAACAGTCACTCAGGTTACAGTCCCATGAAAAACACAGGGTGACAAAAGCCCCTTGCAGCAATCTCCAAGAAGGAGAAATAAATTAATCAAGCTGCCAAACGGAGAAGGCCGGGTTGACCTCCTTCTGATCTCATTACTTCTCTATTACCCTTTTGAAAAACATCTTCTTACAGAGATCACTAATTGAAGATTATGTGGAGGGAAACCGCACCTCTCCATCACCGTGGTAACTTTGCCTCATTTGTCATTCTAATAATTCACTTCTTTTCTTTTCTGAAGAGACAGAGACACTAATGGACTATCATCAGTTAAAAAGGCAATTTTTCCATTTAATTGCACTCATTAAATACTGCAATAGAACAATTGAAAAAGCAATATTCTCAATATTTAATCATAGTACAGGAGTAATGAAACATTGCTTCAAAATAAATCCCAGAATATTTATAAAGTTGTAAAAGAGCTGTTTTAACAACACCTGTGATCAGAGGCAACATATTTAAAATGAGACACGTGATTTTTCATTTCTCCTGATGAGAGCCGGTGCACAAATGCAGTGGGAACGCTTGGCTTCAGACAGGCTGGTTACCCTGAACGGTTCCTCTGGTCTTCGTGGCCACCGCAGTCGCGGGACCAGCAAAGCACTCACCAAGCAAGCTTGGCCAAGAAATCTGAAGAATGGCTTCTGGGCCCAGGAGCAGGTCTTGCCCTGCGGGTTTTCTCAGAGCAAAGACCAGTCACCACTGTCACATTCTTAACAGCTTTATTGAGATATACTTCACATGCCATTCAATTCACCCATTTAAAGTGGATAATCCAATGGTTTTTAGCTCATTCAGAGTTGTGCGTCCATGAACACAGTCAATTTTAACATATTTTCATGACCTTTAGCTGTTATCCTTCTATTCCCCACCCCTGCCCAGGCTTAGGCAACACGACGCCCTTCCTGTCCCCACAGATTTCCCTGTTCTATACACACTTCACATAAATGGAATCATAGAATCTGTGGTCTTCCGTGACTTCGCTCATTTAGCAGGAGGTTTTCAAAGTTCCTCTGTGATGTTGCATGATCAGTGCTTCATTTCCTCTTATGACTCTATAATATTCCATTGTATGGATAGACCGAAATTTATCTAACCATTTGTTCACTGAAGGATTTGGAGGTTGTTTCCACCTTTTGACTGTGGTAAATAATGCACTTGCAAACGTACATGTGTACAAGTTTTCATGTACGTTTTCATTTTTCTTGGCTATAGATCCAGGAGTGTGATTGCTGGGTCAGATGGTGACTCTCCTCTAATCATTTAAGGAGCTGCTAGACTGACTTCCAAAGTGGCTATACCATTTTATATTCCCATCGACAGCGTATGGGGGTTCCTCACTTTCTCCACACCCCCGTCAACATCTGTTATTGTCTGACTGTTCACTTTCAAATCTCGACAGCGAGGTAGGCGGTGTCTAGGACCAGGGAGACACAGAGCCAGCCCAGCTCAATGCAAACAGAAAAGCCCCGTTCCCTGGATTGTGGGAGGCTGCAGGACCTGGATGGGAAGGGCCTGGGTTCAGGAGTCAGGCAGACAAAAGCTGAATCCCAGCCCTGCCACTTTCCAGCTTATTATAGCCTTGGGCAAGTCCCCTAAACTAGCTAACCTGTGAGTTCTTTTGTCTGTAATACAGAGGACAAAGCCGCACAGAGTGAAGGGAACGCTGAAGGAGCAAAATGCATCAGAGAGTGCCTAGTGATTGTCTAACATCCAGCCGCTTCTCCATAAAGGGGTATCTATGATTATTTAAATTATTGGATGTAGCCTCAAAACCCCCCCTGCGATCCCAAGCCAGACAGCCAGCAACAAGTCATGCCTCAACACTTCCTGAGTATTCAGACCGCACTGCATCACAACTTTGGGCAGGCCTCTGGTCCTTAGGACTGCACACACTGGATGCTTATCCAGCCCTGGGCCCAGTAACCTCAATAATCAATAAAATATGTGGGGCAGAAGAAAAAAAAAATCATATAAACAGAAGTGATGAGGAAAGTGCAACCTTATTTATCAAATGATACTTGGAACAGAAACATGTCTTCCTGATTCCCAAGTGGAAGAGTAGAGAACCCATTCTCCCTTCTTCATTCTATGCAAGAGAAGGAAGGTCTGCAGGCTCACAGCCAAGTGTTGGGCATGACCCGCTTTGAGAACAGACAGCCCCCTCTTCTTTTCACTGCCTGGTGTGTTCAAACTCAGTGCCCTATTAGCTTAAACCAAGCTCAAAGAAGAAGGAAGAAAAAGCCGAAGCCATTGGGTCTTCTGATAATACTGGTCTCATGTGCCCACTGACTATCTCCTTGCCATTAACAGAAGATTCCAGAGGAAGCCGGAAGGTGGCGGAGGAGTAGGAGACCTGGATTTCGTCTCCTCTCAGGAATTCAGCTGGATGGGGATCAAACCATTCTGACCACCTATAAACTCAACAGGAGATCGAAGAAAAGAATAGCAGGAACTCTCTGAACAGAAAAGAGACCACTTTCTGGAAGGTAGGACGTGCGGAGAACTGAATCCGAGTGGATAGTCAGGAGGATAGATGGCGGGGGAGGGGCCTCCGTCAGCCGCTTCTGGCAAGTGATAGAGCCGGGGAGCACAAAATCGGAACATTTACAAGTCTGCTCCGCTGAGGGACGTCACTCTGGTGGCTAAGCGGGGGGTGGAACCCTCGTGGGACAGTGTGGTCTCAGGACCCTCGGGGTCACAGAAAGACCAGGGGTGCCTGAGTGAGGCAGACCTCCCAGGTAACGGAGCAGGGAAGCCGGCTGCAGAGGCGGAGCCCAGGCGCGGGCTCTCAGCTCGGGGTTGCCATAAACCGTGATCCGTGTGGCACAGTCGGGCCACTGCTCCTCTAGCAGGGACCCAACAAGCAGCAGATCCGGGGAGACTCACCTTCCTCCCCCGGGAGGAGCCGCACGGGAGTGCACCACAGGGATCTGCTGGGTTTAGAGACTCCACCCGGGGTCGGGTGCCAGAGATAGAAACGCGGTCACAGTCCGGGTGAGCATGGAGTGCAGCTGGAGACCGGGGAGCCGGGAGTGACTGACTGCTTTTCTCTGGGGGCTCACTGAGGAGTGGGGCCCCGAGTTCTCGGCTCCTCCAGGGCGGAGATTGGGAGGCCGCCATTTTCACTCTCCGCCTCCAAAGCTGCACGGAAAGCTTGCAGGGAACAAACGCTCCCGAGAGCAAACCCGAGCAGATGACTTAGCCGGGAGGGGGCAAGGGCGGGGCAATTCCGCCTCCGGCAGAGACATTTGGAAACCATGGCAACAGGCCCCTCCCGAGAAGATCAGCGAGAACAGCCAGCCAAGACCAAGTTTACCGATCAATGAGAACGGCAGAACTCCAGCGCTAGGGGACTACTGCACATAGAATTCACGGCTTTTTTACCATGATTCTTTAGTCTTTCAAAGTTAATTTTTTTTAACTGTCTTTTTTTCTTTTTTCGTTTCTTTTTTTTTGAATTTTTCTTTTTCCCTTTTTCAACCAACGTCTTAACAATCCCTTTTTTAAAAAATTTTATTTTTCATTTTTAGAGTAATATTCTATCCCTTCATAGTAGTTACCCGTATTTTTGGCATATATATATAAGTTGTTCTCTCTTTAAAATTTTGAGATAGTTTCTTCTAACAGATCAAAATATACCCTAAATCTCTAGTATATGGTTTTTTTCTACTCCCCTGCCTGATCAAATTCTCTCCCTTTTTTTTTCTTTTTTCTTTTTTTAAATCCTCTTCTTTCTTTTTTCAAACAACTTCTTATCAATTCCTTTTATAAAATTTTTTATAATTTCCATCTTTACAGTCATATTCCATCCCTTCATCATATCAACCCTTCTTTTTGTACATATATAAGTTTTTCTTTCTTTAAAATTTTGGGAGGCACTTTCTTCTCACAGACCAAAATACACCCAAAATCTAGTTTGTGGCACTGATCTATATACCAGCCTGATCATATTTGATCACATTCTGGGTTGTTTTGTTTTGTTCTGTTTTTGTTTGTTTTTATCTTTATCTTTTTCTTTTTTTCTTTTTCTTTTTTCTCTCTTTCCCTTTCTTTTCCCACTGCTTCAGGTCTTTTCTGATTTGTTTAGAGTTTATTTTCTGGGGTCGTTGTTACTCGGCTAGCATTTTGTTCTCTCATTAATCTATTCTCCTCTGCACAAAATGACAAGACGGAAAAAATCACGTCAACAAAAAGAACAAGAGGTAATACCGACTGCCAGGGACCTACTCAATACGGACATTAGTACAATGTCAGATCTAGAGTTCAGAATCATCACTTTAAAGATACTAGCTGGGCTTGAGAAAAGCATGGAAGTTATTAGAGAAACCCTTTCTGGAGAAGTAAAAGAACTAAAATTTAACCAAGTTGAAATCAAAAAGGCTATTAATGAGGTGCAATCAAATACGGGGGCACTAACTGCTAGGAAAAATGAGGGAAAAGAGAGAATCAGTGATATAGAAGACCAAATGATGGAAAATAAAGAAGCTAAGAAAAAGAGAGATAAACAACTACTGGATCATGAGGGCAGAATTCGAGAGATAAGCGATACCATAAGACGAAACAACATTAGAATAATTGGGATCCCAGAAGAAGAAGAAAGAGAGAGAGGGTCAGAAGCTATAATGGAGCAAATTATAGCAGAGAACTTCCCTAATTTGGGGAAGGAAACAGGCATCAAAATTCAGGAAGCACAGAGAACCCCTCTCAAAATCAATAAAAATAGGTCAACACCCCGACATCTAATAGTAAAACTTACGAGTCTCAGACACAAAGAGAAAATCCTGAAAGCAGCTCGGGAGAAGAGATATGTAACCTACAAGGGTAGAAACATTAGATTGGCAACAGACCTATCCACAGAGACCTGGCAGGCCAGAAAGGACTGGCAGGATATATTCAGAGCACTAAATGAGAAAAATATGCAGCCAAGAATACTATATCCAGCTAGGCTGTCATTGAAAATTGAAGGAGAGATAAAAAGCTTCCAGGACAAACAAAAACTAAAGGAATTTGCAAACACAAAACCAGCTCTACAGGAAATCTTGAAAGGGGTCCTCTAAGCAAAGAGAGACCCTAAAAGCAACATAGACCAGAAAGGAATACAGACAATATATAGTAACAGTCACCTTACAGGCAATACAATGGCACTAAATTCCTATCTTTCAATAGTTACCCTGAATGTAAATGGGCTAAATGCCCCAATCAAAAGACACAGGCTATCAGACTGGATTAAAAAACAAGACCCATCGATATGCTGTCTGCAAGAGACTCATTTTAGAACCAAAGACACCCCCAGATTGAAAGTGAGGGGGTGGAAAACCATTTACCATGCTAATGGACACCAAAAGAAAGCTGGGGTGGCAATCCTTATATCAGACAAATTAGATTTTAAACCAAAGACTGTAATAAGAGCTGAGGAAGGACACTATATCCTACTTAAAGGGTCTATCCAACAAGAAGATCTAACAATTGTAAATATCTATGCCCCTAACATGGGAGCAGCCAATTATATAAGGCAATTAATAACAAAAGCAAAGAAACACATTGACAACAATACAATAATAGTGGGGGACTTTAACACCCCCCTCACTGAAATGGACAGATCGTCTAAGCAAAAGATCAACAAAGAAATAAAGACTTTAAAAGACACACTGGACCAAATGGACTTCACAGACATATTCAGAACATTCCATCCCAAAGCAATACACATTCTTCTCTAGTGCCCATGGAACATTCCCCAGAATCAATCACATCCTAGGTCATAAATCAGGTCTCAACCGGTACCAAAAGATTGGGATCAAACCCTGCCTATTTTCAGACCACAATGCTTTGAAACTAGAACTCAATCACAAGAGGAAAGTTGGAAAGAACTCGAATACGTGGAGGCTAAAGAGCATCCTACTGAAGAATGAATGGGTCAACCAGGAAATTAAAGAAGAATTAAAAAAATACATGGAAACAAATGAAAATGAAAACACAACTATTCAAAATCTTTGGGATGCAGCAAAGGCAGTCCTAAGAGGAAAGCATATAGCAATACAAGCCTTTCTCAAGAAACAAGAAAGGTCTCAAGTACACAACCTAACCCTACACCTAAAGGAGCTGGAGAAAGAACAGCAAAGAAAGCCTAAACCCAGCAGGAGAAGAGAAATAATAACGATCAGAGCAGAAATCAATGAAATAGAAACTAAAAGAACAGTAGAACAGATCAACGAAACTAGGAGCTGGTTCTTTGAAAGAATTAACAAGATTGATAAACCCCTGGCCAGACTTATCAAAAAGAAAAATGACCCAAATCAACAAAATCATGAATGAAAGAGGAGAGATCACAACCAACACCAAAGAAATACAAACAAGTATAAGAACATATTATGAGCAACTCTATGCCAGCAAATTAGATAACCTGGAAGAAATGGATGCATTCCTAGAGATGTATCAACTACCAAAACTGAACCAGGATGAAATAGAAAACCTGAACAGACCTATAACCACTAAGGAAATTGAAGAAGTCATCAAAAATCTCCCAAAAAACAAAAGCCCAGGGCCAGATGGCTTCCCAGGGGAATTCTAACAAACATTTCAAGAAGAATTAATACCTATTCGTCTGAAACTGTTCCAAAAAACAGAAATGGAAGGAAAACTTCCAAACTCATTTTATGAGGCATTACCTTGATCCCAAAACCAGACAAAGACCCCATCAAAAAGGAGAATTACAGACCAATATCCCTGATGAACATGGATGTAAAAATTCTCACCAAAATACTAGCCAAAAGGATCCAACAGTACATTAAAAGGATTATTCACCATGACCAAGTGGGATTTATCCCTGGGCTGCAAGGTTGGTTCAACATCCGCAAATCAATCAACATGATACAATACATTAACAAAAGAAAGAACAAGAACCATATGATCCTCTCAATAGATGCAGAAAAAGCATTTGACAAAGTACAGCATCCTTTCTTGATCAAAATTCTTCAGAGTATAGGCATAGAGGGTACATACCTCAATATCATAAAAGCCATCTATGAAAAACCTACAGCGAATATCATTCTCAATGGGGAAAAACTGAGAGCTTTCCCCCTAAGGTCAGGAACGCGGCAGGGATGTCCACTATCACCACTGCTATTCAACATAGTATTGGAAGTCCTAGCCACAGCAATCAGACAACAAAAAGAAATCAAAGGCATCCAAATCGGCAAAGAAGAAGTCAAACTCTCACTCTTTGCAGATGATATGATACTTTATGTGGAAACCCCCAAACACTCCACCCCAAAACTGCTAGAACTCATACAGGAGTTCAGTCAAGTGGCAGGATATAAAATCAATGCACAGAAGTCAGTGGTATTCCTATACACCAACAACAAGACAGAAGAAAGAGAAATTAAGGAGTCGATCCCATTTACAATTGCACCCAAAACCATAAGATACCTAGGAATAAATCTAACCAAAGAGGCAAAGGATCTGTACTCAGAAAACTATAAAATACTCATGAAAGAAATTGAGGAAGACACAAAGAAATGGAAAAACGTTCCATGCTCATGGATTGGAAGAACAAATATTGTGAAGATGTCAATGCCACCTAGAGCAATCTACACACTCAATGCAATCCCCATGAAAATACCATCCACTTTTTTTGGGCGCCTGGGTGGCTCAGTTGGTTAAGCGACTGCCTTCAGCTCAGGTCATGATCCCAGGGTCCTGGGATCGAGTCCCGCATCGGGCTCCCTGCTCTGCAGGGAGCCTGCTTCTCCCTCTCCCACTCCCTCTGCTTGTGTTCCCTCTCTCGCTGTGTCTCTCTCTGTCAAATAAATAAATAAAATCTTTAAAAAAAAAAAAAATACCATCCACTTTTTTCAAAGAAATGGAACAAATAATCCTAAAATTTGTATGGAACCAGAAAAGACCCCACATAGCCAGAGGAATGTTGAAAAAGAAAAGCAAAGCTGGCGGCATCACAATTCTGGACTTCCAGCTCTATTACAAAGCTGTCATCATCAAGACAGTATGGTACTGGCACAAAAACAGGCACATAGATCAATGGAACAGAATAGAGAGCCCAGAAATGGACCCTCAACTCTATGGTCAACTAATCTTTGACAAAGCAGGAAAGAATGTACAATGGAAAAAAGACAGTCTCTTCAACAAATGGTGTTGGGAAAATTGGATAGCCACATGCAGAAGAATGAAACTGGACCATTTCCTTACACCACACACAAAAATAGACTCCAAATGGTTGAAAGACCTCAATGTGAGACAGGAGTCCATCAAAGTCCTAAAGGAGAACCTCTTCGACCTCAGCCGAATGACACACTGGACCAAATGGACTTCACAGACATATTCAAAACATTCCATCCCAAAGCAGTACACATTCTTCTCTAGTGCCCATGGAACATTCTCCATGTTCAACCTCTTCGACCTCAGCCGAAGCAACTTCTTCCTAGAAACATCGCCAAAGGCAAGGGAAGCAAGTGCAAAAATGAACTATTGGGACTTCATCAAGATAAAAAGCTTTTGCAAAGCAAAGGAAACAGTCAACAAAACCAAAAGACAACCTACAGAATGGGAGAAGATATTTGCAAATGGCATATCAGATAAAGGGCTAGTATCCAAAATCTATAAAGAACTCATCAAACTCAACATCCAAAGAACAAAGAATCCAATCAAGAAATGGGCAGAAGACATGAACAGACATTTTTCCAAAGAAGACATCCAAATGGCCAACAGACACATGAAAAAGTGCTCAATATCGCTCGGCATCAGGGAAATCCAAATCAAAACCTCAATGAGATACCACCTCACACCAGTCAGAATGGCTAAAATGAACAAGTCAGGAAACGACAGATGTTGGCGGGGATGCGGAGAAAGGGGAACCCTCCTACACTGTTGGTGGGAATGCAAGCTGGTGCAGCCACTCTGGAAAACAGTATGGAGGTTCCTCAAAAAGTTGAAAATAGAGCTACCATATGATCCAGCAATTGCACTACTGGGTATTTACCCCAAAGATACAAACGTAGGGATCTGAAAGGGTACGTGCACCCCGATGTTTATAGTAGCAATGTCCACCATAGCCAAACTGTGGAAAGAGTCAAGATGTCCATCGACAGATGAATGGATAAAGAAGAGGTGGTATATATATACAATGGAATATTATGCAGCCATCAAAAGGAATGAGATCTTGCCATTTGCAACGACGTGGATGGAACTGGAGGGTATTATGCTGAGCGAAATAAGTCAAACAGAGAAAGACATGTATCATATGATCTCACTGATATGAGGAATTCTTAATCGCAGGAAACAAACTGAGTGTTGTTGGAGTGGGGGGTGGGGTGGGAGGGATGGGGGGACTGGGTGATAGACACTGGGGAGGGTATGTGCTCTGGTAAGCGCTGTGAACCGTGCAAGACTGTTGAATCTCAGATCTGTACCTCTGAAACAAATAATGCAATATATGTTAAGAAAAAAAAAAAAGAAGAAGAAGAAGAAGGTAGCGGGAGGGGAAGAATGAAGCGGGGGAAATCGGAGGGGTAGACAAACCACGAGAGACGATGGACTCTGAAAAACAAACTGAGGGTTCTAGAGGTGAGGGGGGTGGGAGGATGGGTTAGCCTGGTGGTGGGTATTGAGGAGGGCACATTCTGCATGGAGCACTGGGTGTTATGCACAAACAATGAATCATGGAACACTACATCTAAAACTAATGATGTAATGTATGGGGATTAACATAAGAATAAAAAAATTTAAAAAAAACAGAAGATTCCAAGAGGCCCAGGGGGCTGTGGACAAGGATGGCCTGTTTTATTATCTAATGTGTAAATAGCATATAGCACAGTGTCAGGTACACAGGAGCTGCTCAGTAAGTATGTGCTGAATGAGTGAAATGAGACTGTACCATGAGTAATGCCATGGAACCATTTGGATGCTGCCCTCAACTGATGCTGTAATTTCCATCAGTGCATAGAAAGCAACTTAAACAAATCCAAGAAAAAAATAAAAATAAAAAGGTCATGCTCTAGGCTTCAAATCCCACAGCCTCTTCTGTCCATCAGACGGCCATCCCCAAGACTCTCCCGAGCACCCCCTTAATTCTTTACTCACATTGTTAATGTATCTTCTACCATTTCTCCATAGCAGACGTCAGCAAACATCAGCCCACCACCCAAATCCAACCCACTGCCAGTTTTCATATGGCCTGAGAGCTAAGAATGGCTTTAACATTTTTAAATAGTTGGAAACAGATCAAAAGAATATTTAGTGACATGTCAACACTATATGAAATTCAAATTTCAGTGTCCATATATAAACGAGTTTTTATTGCTATTTTTTTTTATTGCAACACTGCCCCACCCATTCATTTACATGCCGTCTATGGTTGTTTTTGTGCTAAAATGCAACCCTGAGTGGTTGTAATAGAAACTGTACGGCACTGTCTGTCCCATTATGGGAAAAGTTTGCCGCCACCCAATCCATATGCCAACTTCATCTACAGTGGTAAAAGCACAGTGATCTTTAGAGGCATGTCATCCGGTATCAACTAATTCAAAGATTCATTCAGACCTACCTGGATTTGAACCCTGTCTCCAACACTCATTCACTATCTGATGCTATAGGCAAGCGACTAAACCTGTCCAAATTCCCACATTTCCCACCAAAAGTGGGCCAATAATACCTGTCACGGGGTTGCCGTAAAGTTTAAAAAGTGAAAACATCTGGCATAGATCTTGGCTATAGTAAGCACTCAATAAACGCGCGCTATCATGCTTACACACTATTAAAGGAGAAACTCTAGGAAAGTAGAGCAAAGCATGAGGTTACAAAGGGAGTCAAAGACAAGATGTCATACCCCCATCCCTTCCCCCGGTGCTGGCTAACATACAGAAGGTTTGGAAGACGTTAAAAACAACAGAACAACAAACTATATAATCAGTGTATAACCAAATCCAGATGGATCTGGCTCATTTGCTAGTTTGCATTGTTTGTCCTTGTCTTCCCCACAAACCCCATCCCACTGGCAGGGCAAGTGAGAAGCAAATACACAATCATCCCATTTATATACAACAAAATTGAAACCATTTGGCTTTTTGTAAAGTTTGGAGCTAAATGTTTAGGCAAGACATTTGGGTTTGTCCATTCAAGCTGCTGTTTTGATGCACTAATCTGAATTCGTGTTCTATCCACAACCTGTCTTTGTGGGTCTGTCACTTGCAATATGTTTAACAGACGCTCAAAAGTGAAATCCATTTGCATCTATTTGGTATGAAGAACTCATCCCCAAACGTCACTGGAATCATATACCTCCCCAGCTGCCACTCCCCCACCTCCAAATGTTTACGACTGAGCTTCAGAGCTGGAAACACAGACCATGGACCTTGGCTGAGAGTCCACTTCATGTGAGCGCTGAAGCTAAGACTCTGGGCATGTGCCTAAACTGCTCTACCACGAGACTTTGTCTCATTTACTTTTCCATGTGCTCTGGCGTACCACTCGGAGAGTAATAAGATAACACATACATTCAAGTCCCACGTGTTTATTCACTGTTAGGACATCCTTTTAAGGACTGCACATTCGGTCCTGCAGGCCCACAGACATCAGACAAGGATTCCTGTGGCAGACTACAAATAGGTTTTATTTCAAGTTTCATAAGCCTTCCAATTATGTCATTCTACTCCAGCCTTCACAAAATGTTTTTGAAAACATATAACTGTGAGGCTTTGCTTAGGCTCCAGCAACAGAAAATTGTGGGTGGGTAGGTGCTACTCAGTCTTCAAGATTTCTGCTCCAGACAAGATGCATTTTTAATCTAAGCTTAGAAATTCTAATTTACACTAGAAATTTCAGGCGCCAAACTTTTTCTCTACTTGGAAAAACACTAAAATGTTTAGGTAATATGCAGGTTTTAGCAGTGCTGAATGTCAGCGTTCTTATATTCCATTTGTAAAGCTATTGGTTAAGATGTGAATACATTATAAATAGATTGAAGCTGCAAACAACTTAGACTCTGATGGCAAATGAGACAATTAACCTAAAATCTTTGCATTCTGGCACTCACAGCAGGACAACAGCTTCAGAAAACACGAAGTTATTTTTGTTTTCTGCAACTGAATCATGGCTTCAGTTAAAGACATCTACCCCTTGTTAGTATATGCAGGATGACATCAGAATTTTCTAAGAATACGATTTCTCTCTTCTGTTAGACAAGGTATACCATCTTCTGCAAAACATCTGGATCATTTGTCAGTAACCAAGAGAAGCAGATGGTTAGAAGCATCCAGGATATTTCAAAACATCTGGATATTTCATTCTCCATCCAGATGTCTGGATTCCCCAAGGTGTAGGCTATCTTTGGTTGAATAACTCCAAAAAGCGTTTGGCCAAGACGTAGGTTCTCTTCAATCAGTTCCTTCTCAGGATCATTATGTTTGGCAAAAGAACACCCCATTCTTTGGGAAATAAAGGTGTTGTTGGGATCTACCTCACCAGTACAAATTAACCAAATTATTTCAGGAAGCAGCTGGGAAACAAAAGGACAAGTACAAAGTTGGCCCGCAGTGTGACGCAGGCTCTGCCATGTTAGACAGTCTACCAGGAGTTCACAGAAGTGTACCCACCCCCAGATACCAAATCAGAAACAGAGTTTAGCATAACAGCTCAGAGAAGGTGATAGAAAAGAAGTATTTGTTGAGCGACTGTGGGCAGAATGTCTTAGGACGCTAGTGCACCCTTCCACTCACAGCCCCAGGCACAATTGCAGCTGTACATCTCCTATTCTATCATTTGTTCGTTCACTCCACAAACATTCACTTGGCTCCTACTGTCTGCATAGTCACATACATGAGGCTGAGGAATCACTGCTGTAAGACAGGTGCAGTGGCTGCCCTCAGTTTCCAGGCTAGTTGGGGAGACAAAGATTAAACAAATAGTCTCACCCAAATAAATACACCATGATCTATACAGATGATGAATGCTATGAAATAAAGAATCTAGTTAGAGATTGTCCTGGGAAGAGGTCTGACTGATATCCAGAGGTCGGGGGCAGGAATTACGTGAAGACTGGGAAGATGAGGCGTTAGCAGAGTGCATCGTGGCCAGAACATGGAACGTAAGGACGGCTGGCGGTGGAGGGTGGTGGGTGGAACTCCAAAGGGAGATGTCTGTGGTGCTGGAACAGTTCTGCGTTCTAACTGTGCTGGCTGTTACACGAACCTACACGTGGTAAAATGGCATAGAACTTAAGTTAATTTTCCACTGTTGTGTGATAAATCACCAAAACCTTCCTGGCTTAACGCAAATTGAAGATCTTGCAGTTTTACGCATCAGAGTCCACCTCAGATGTCAGTGGGCTAAGATAAGGATGTCAGCAGGGTGCATGCCTTTCTGGTGCCTCTAAGGGAAGAATCCATTCCATGTGCTCTTCCAACTTCCAGAGGCCGCTCACTTTCCAGGGCTCATGGCACCCTCTCTCCATCTTCAAAGCCACCAGTATCTGGCTTACTCTTAAGACTGCCTTCTCTCCTGGTATTCATGTGATTCCTTCTCCCACTTTTAATACCCTTGTAATTACACCCGGATGGCCTCTCTGTTTTAAATTCAGCTGATTAGTAACCTAAATTTCATCTGTGACCCTAATTCATCTTTGCCATGTAACATGGTGTATTCTTAGGTTCCAGGGATTATGACATGAAGAGCTTTGGGCAGCCACGACTCCACCTAGCACAGAACTGTACATTCACACCGTACCAACAGTGTGTTCCCAGCTTTGATACTTGACTACGGTTCCATGTGATGCAACCATTGTAGAAAACAGGTACAGAGTACCTGGATCCTCTCTAGGCTATTTTTAGTAGCTTTCTGTGAATCTATAATTATATCACAATACAAGTTGGAAACACATTTTTAAATAGCTTATACTTAACAGGGCACACAACACATGTGTGACACAGCTCAAAGCACCTGACGTTTATTATCCCATCTAATCCCCACAACAAATCTACAACGTGAGTACTAGTCCCTGGAATAGAAGCAAGAATAGGCTTTATGAATTTCCCTAAGGCCATCTGAATCCAAAAAGGGTCTCTAAAGATTGTATCTTAACATGTTTATGTTTGATGGACTCAAAAAGAAATTTTTTTAAAGATTTATTTATTTATTTGAGAGAGAGAAAGAGAGACTGAGCAAGCTTGGAGGAGGGCAGAAGGAGAGGGAGAAAATCTCAAGCAGACTCCCCACTGAGCGCAGAGTCTGACACAAGGTTCGATCCCACAACCCTGAGAAAGAGTCAGATGCTTAACTGACTTAGTCACCCAGGCACCCCTATGGACTCAAATTTTAATTAAGGGACCAAACAGACCATGTATCAAAAAGTAGACGAAAACAAATTAATGAGAATTATTATCATTAAAAAAGGGGGGGCCTTAGAAGACAATGTCCCTAGATGGACCTTAACAGGCCATTTGGGGGGCTAAATGCTGAATTTTTTCAGAAGAACCTCCCAAATAGCTCTCTTCATCTCCAAAAAAATAACTGAGTTGCAGAAAGGTAAATATTGGAAGTAGAATGATCAATCATTATGCTTTGGGATCCACTGCCTACAAAATAATTTAGAGGGCAGTATACTAAATGTTAGCTACCTTCCTTTTCCTTCCCTTCTTCCAACCCCATGGATCCAAGAACACATGGGGCTGTCCACTTTAATTCTTCACTCTTTAAAGGCACCATCATGGATGTATGGCACAAAGCACCTCTTGCTCATTCCAACCCTTTTGCGGTTTTCAGTTCAGGGGAATGGACAGTTGACCATGACCATGTTCAAAAGACAGGCAACTCAATTCTCTCCTGAGCTGAGTCACACAAAGAAGGGGGTTAGACTGAGTCTCCCCAAGGGCAGTAGCATGAAGAGACTGTTCCATGAGTTCCTGGTCCTGGTCACCAGAGGGCCCCAAATCCAAGGATGAAAGCCAAATACCTAAAGGGCAGCCTGGCATATACCAAAGCGCTGATGTGCCAACTCTGGGCAGGCACTCTGTGGAAAATAAGCCACAGTGTGGCTTTCTGATACATGTAATCAAGTCACATTACATACAGTCTTGTAATTTCCTTCTCCTGAAATTGTTCAGAGTCCTCTCTGTTGCTTGCAACCAAAGAACCCAAAGGTATGCAACTCCTCCCTCCATAATAGAAAGCAGGAAATTCCCCTGTAC
Source organism: Mirounga leonina (assembly GCF_011800145.1). Lineage (NCBI taxonomy): Eukaryota > Metazoa > Chordata > Mammalia > Carnivora > Phocidae > Mirounga > Mirounga leonina. The sequence goes on from NW_023270469.1 coordinate 9,392,193, forward strand.
TTTATGCCCTCCCCTCTTACCCCTCTCCTCCCTTTCCATCAAAACCAAAATTCTCATAGAAATTTAAACACAGATACAAAAAATAAATAAATAAAATTCCTCCCAAGCCCAGGGCTCCTAAAGGATTCTGTGGCTAGTTCTGGGTGTAGCAGGGACTCAATTATTAGCCACTCTAGGAAGAAGGGATCAAGTTCATGTCATCCTCTAACTTTGAATTTGAGGGACAAAATGCCTTTAACACAAGAGGGAAAGTGACTCACATCCCCTCGGTGTTTTCTAAAGGGATATTGTTAGAACCAACTTTTACTCCCAGATCTTTTGTGCTCTGGGGTAGAAGCAGGCAGCGGTCCAAACACTGTGTAACCTTTTCAACAGCCATAAGGAAAAAGTCACTACCACTTTGCTTTTCATAAAGAGACTGAAGAAAGAACATGCAAAGCCAATGCACAAGGGGATTAGCAATGTCTTCCAAAGAAAAAACAGAAAATGTTTATGGGGAGTGAAAATGAATGATAATAGTCTCACTGTCCACTCTCATTTCCTAATGGTTCGACCAAGTCCCTGGATGTCATAAACACTGAAGGGGGAATAAAAAGCTCTAATAAATCAAGGTGAGGACATTGTGAAGGGAGCCGACGGGGAGGCACACCTGCTGAGTAGCTAACTCTCTGGACAGTGAGTCGACAAGCAGAGAGCAGGCTTCCAGAACCCACACATGGGCAGCCTCCAAGCACAGGGAACACGGATTCCTCCAACTCCCTACAAGCACATGTGTGCACACACTCTCTCTCTCTCTCTCTCCCCCCCACATCCTCTCATTCTGAGAGGGAGAAGCAATCCGTTCAGCTCGGCCATGTTGCCACTATCCTACCTTCCTACCCAATACTTCTCTGTGCTGTAGCCCAGAGTTTCTCCACTGAGTACTACAGTTGGGGTCAGGTAATTATCTGTGTGGGGACTGTCCTGCACTTTGCAAGATATTGAGCAGAATCCCTGGCCTCCACCTGCTAGATAGACGCCAGTTGCACCATCCATCACGCTGTAATAAAAAATTTCCCAGATGTTGTCAAATGTCCCTCTGAAAGGCAAAATCGCCCCCCAGGGAAGAAGAAATTGGTTTACCTGAACTGTGTGTGTATGTGTGTTTACCCAAAACACCATCAGCGCTCAAGTGTCTACAGCTTTTACCCCATCCTTCACCTGACAAACTCCTATTCATCCTTCCAGATTCAGCCTCAAAGTGACTTCCTTCCTAAAGCCTCGCTAACTCCCCCATTCCTTGGAGGAGTTACATGCCCCTTTCTCCACATGCCCCCAGTTTTTCAGACTGGAGCCCTTATTCCACCCCTGGTCTATCCACTTGCCAGCCCTCCCCTCTAGATTCTAACTTCCTTACGAGCAGGAAACAAGTTTATTTCATCTTTGTACCCCCAGTGCTTAGCGGCGTGCCTGGGTCATAGTAGATATTCAGTAAAGGCTTGTCAGAAAAATGAGTAATGAATGAACAAAGAGACACAGGGAAGCTTCAGCGGGAGACACATCACAGAATACAGAGCTGGTTTCCAGTGGCACAACTCCACAACTTTCAAAGCAGTCTGGAAGATCACTAGAGCCAAGTCTGCCACCTATGATGGAACGCGGGGACTTACATCATCATCACCATGTGACAGACACAGGCTTCCAGAGGTTATAAACCTGGAGAGAGCAGTGGAGAAGGCAGTACAGGAATCTAAAAAGCCCCATTTTCCAGATGAGCAAACTAAGACTCAAAAAGGTTCAATACCTTTCCTAGGGCCACACCCTAGTGAAGTGAGAGCTGACAGGTTCAAGTCCAAAGTTGTCTGCCCTGTACCGCCAGTCAGGGAAACGACATAATCCCTGGGTGAGAGCTGTCCGTGCGCACAAGAGGGCTGGAGGGAAATATTTTATTTGAAGCAGAAGTCTGTAAGTGTGTGAGGAGACGCACTCTCACTCACTGCTGGAGTGAGGGTGGGGAAGAATGGCCACAGTCCTCTGGGAAAGGAATTTGACAGCATATCAAAAGACCCTGTGATGGTCCAACCTTTGAACTAGCTCTTCCACTTGAGGGAATTTAACTTAACAAAACCACCTGAAATAAGGGGGAGAGGGGTCAGGAGGGCAGGGGTAGCTCAGTGCACAGATTAAGCCACTGTGCACTGCGCTGCCACTTAAAATAGCAACAAAGCAAAACAAAAGCAACAGTAGAAACTTCCTAAATATTCAACAATAGGAAAAATGGTTAAATAAATACAATCCATTCCATTAAACATCATGTTATTATTAAATAAATGTTACAGCGCATATTAGGAGGACGTTAAAACAGAGGGAAATAGCCTATTTAGAATGTTACATGAAGGGGCGCCTGGGTGGCTCAGTCGTTAAGCGTCTGCCTTCAACTCAGGTCATGGTCCCAGGGTCCTGGGATCGAGCCCCACATCGGGCTCCCTGCTTGGCGGGAAGCCTGCTTCTCCCTCTCCCACTCCCCCTGCTTGTGTTCCCTCTTTCGCTGTGTCTCTCTCTGTCAAATAAATAAATAAAATCTTTAAAAAAAAAAAGAATGTTACACTAAAACATAGGATTCGAACTTTCATAAATGCAATCATTTAAACGTTAAATTGTAAATTGCATAAATTAAGTAAATTATAGTCACACAATGGAATACTCTACAGCCATGACAATGAATGATGTACAACTGTATGCAACATTAAACAAAAATCTCAGAAAAGTAATGTTGACAGAAAAGAAGCCAGACACTGAAAAGATGTACTGCATGATTCCATTTGTATAAGGGGATTCCATTTATATAAAATCAAAGACAGACAAAATTATTCTTTGCTATCTGAAGGCAGGATAGTGGCTATCTTTCCTTGGGGAGTTCTTGAGGGGTAATGACTGAATGAGGGCAGAGGGAGGCTTCTGCATTACGTTTTCTTTCTCGATTCAGGTACTGATTACTCGGGTATGCTGAGTTTATTTAAGTTCATCCAGCAGCAAGCATATATTATGCAATTTATGCATGTGGGTTGTCTTTCCACGGAGTTTTAAAACCACAATCACAATTCCATGAAAACAGGAAGCTGCCTCAGGGAATTAGGAAAAAGTAAATCATCACATGAATGGTGGGTGTCTTTAGAAGGTGGGACCATGGCAATTGTCTTGTCATCCTTCGACTTCTGTGTATTTTCCAAATAATGCAATAATAAGAATTTTTATGGAGGAAGGAGGAGTAAGCAGAGTAAGCAGTACTTAAAACAAACAAAACTGTTGGGCGCCTGGGTGGCTCAGGTGGTTGGGCGTCTGCCTTCGGCTCAGGTCATGATCCCAGGGTCCTGGGATGGAGCCCCACACCGGGCTCCCTGCTCGGCGGGAAGCCTGCTTCTCCCTCTCCCACTCCCCCTGCTTGTGTTCCCTCTCTCGCTGTGTCTCTCTCTGTTAAATAAATAAATAAAATCTTTAAAAAAAAAAAACAACAACAAACAAAACTGTGCAGGATTGCATGGGCACACCAAAAGAACTGGAAGACACGTGTGTATGTGTGTATATGTGAGAGGCATGTGTGTCTAAGTGTGTTGCATGTGAGTATGTGCATTTGTGTGTGTGTGTTTTGCTCTTACCAAGAGAAGCATTGCCAGTCAGGAGGAAGGACATCCTTCTAAACCCCACAAGAACAAAACATTCTCTCTCGAAAGCAAGGCTGTACCAACTATCTACAGAGAGACAGTTTAAAATCTTGTGAGAATCAATAAAGAAACACTGAAAGATACATTCACAGTAAAACATCTGACAGCACATACGCCAAAATCCTGTGGGTGGGTAGTCTGGGTGATTTTTTACTTTCTTCTAATCTGTATTTCTTTTCTTTTCTTTTTAAGTAATGGAAAGGTATGTATTATTTGTACTTAAGTTATTCATCTAAAAATGGAGTAGTAAGAGAAAACTGAGTAATTGCAGGGATTAACAAGCCCTAAATAGTGTAAGCATACACTGAGTGATATAAGCATACTTAAGGATTTTTTTTTCTTCTTCTTCTTCATCATATAATTATTTTAGTATTGTATAAAATTTAGTATTGTGTAAAATTTAGCACTGTATAAAATCTCGAAGAATATAAGGTGAAAGGTTTTTTTTCCCTAAAATCAACAGTTCTACTTCGCAAGTCAACATCTCTATTCCAGTGATTTTAGATACTAAATTTCAAAGACAGGTAGCTATTTTAGGGAAAGTTCTACTTTTGCCTCATGTTTTATACTCTCTTACTTAAGAGATGGAGAGAGAAAAGGGGGAAGTGAGAGGTAGGGAGAAAGATGGAGAGATGGGGGGATAAGGGCGGCAGAGGAACAGATGGATGGATGTATGGGTGAGTGGGTGGTTGGATGGGTAGGTAGGTGAGTGGGTGGGTGGATGGATGGATGGATGGATGGATGGGTGGATGGACGGACGGACTGACGGACGGAGAGATGGATGGATAGATAGGTAGGTGAGTGGATGGGTGGGTGGGTGGTTGGGTGGATAGGTAGGTGAGTGGGTGGATGGATGGATGGATGGGTGGGTGGGTGGGTGGATGGATGGGTGGATGGATGCATGAGTAATTGAGTGGATGGATCGATACATAAAGGCTAGAATGAAATGTCCAGGAATGGTCAAGACATTCAAATGAAGGAGAAGCTCTCTGTGACAGATGCCAGGAAAAAACCCTATCCCGTGCCTGGACTGACTTCCCCAGAGGGTTCCCAGCTGACCGTGAAAGTAGAAAGAAGCTGCCAGAAGAAACGAAGGTGATGCACTAAGTAAGAATACTAGCACTAGCAGCAGAGGTGGCCTTAGTCATTGCAGTCAGGCACTGGCAGCAACAGGACAAAAACTGCAGGAGTCCTACCTATGACCAGCACTTTTTTCAAAGTGCTTTCCATTCCTTAGAGGTAAAGAGGAATTGCAGATGGAATTAGGGCTGCTGATCAGCTGACCCTGAGATAGGGAGATTGTCAGTAATATCTGGGTGGGCCCAATATAATCACAAGGTCCTTAAAATGGGAGAAGGAGGCAGAGGAGAGAGAACTAGGGGATGGACCTTCGAGAAAGATTCAGCCCAAGGCTGTTTGCTTGGAGACAGAGATGGAGACAGAGGAAGGGGCCACAAACCAAGGAATGTGGGCAGTCTCTGTCATTAGAAATGCAAGGAACTGGATTTTCCCCTGGAGCTGCCACAAAGAACGGAGCCTGCCAACACCTTGATTCTGGCCTAGTAAGACCTGTGTTGGTAATAAATTGGTGTTAAGTCACTAAGTTTGAGGTAATTTGTTATGGCAGCCATAGAAAACTAATACCCCCAAGCTACTTTCAAAAAACGATTTTGATTACATAAGCACTACATGAACACATTTCCCCCTTTAAAAAAATTGAAGCATCTCAACAAGGCTGAGCCCCATCCCCCTGCTGCCATTCTCTGCTGGCCCCACTCCCCACCCCTCCTACAGAAAACCACGAGAATAAGTTGGGTGTGCAGTCTCTCAGCCTCCTGGTCTGCATTTCTTTACATATGCATGTGCACAGGTCACACTGCACACCGATTCTTGCAGCAAGCCCAGTCATGAAACACTTAGCACCCATCTCCCCAGGAAGGAAAACGGCGCACAGGCCCAAAGACTGCACGGGGCTCAGTGTCTGCCTGTGTTCCTGGGGGTAAGGAAGTGACCGCTAGAGTACCTTTCACATACCTTCTGCCTCCCGTCCCGTTATAAATGCTCCGTTCTGGAGCTTATGGTAGGATCTGAGTTCCCCAAGAATGAATCTGCTAAATATTCACTGCTTAGAAGATCAGGAAAAGAATTTGTTTATACACATCGGGCCTCGTGTTTACCGAAAATCTAGCCTAACACAGATACAGGGAACATGATCAATAGCAAAACAACAAGTCCAACCGTGTTTTGCTACCAGGAGATAATGAATGTCTACAAAGCTGCCAGAAATTGCTCAGACCACACCCTCCCCTTCTTCTTTTTTTTTTTTTTCCCACTCTTGGGATGTCTGGTATTTTTCACAAGTCTTGTGTCTGCTCCCCAAGTCTTCTGGGAGCCTGCTCACAACTCACAAATTATGTCAGACTTTTTCCTGAAACCACATGTGGGCATCTGCTACATGCACACACTCAATGACCTTCCTCAGCGGCTTCCTGAGAGGCCCCTCAGATGCCACGCCTGCCCCTTGTCCACAGCGCCAACGAGGGTGCTCCTGCCCTTACACGTAGCTCCAGGTCTCCACTAGGGAGGATCGGTACTCTCTGAAATTTACCTGGCTTCTCACAGGGGCTAAAACATCACAAGTGGGGTAGAAACAGGCTGAGACAGACGTCAAAAGCCGGCAAGGTGACAACGACTCCCTTCTCACCAGCCCTGCCCTTGCTGGTGGAAGCCAAGTCCCAAGAGCAAGGTTAAGGCGTATAAATCCCCCATCCCAGAGAGGTGTCACTGCACGGATAAGTGTGCAGGGACCGGCGCATGGGGTGTGCCCCACACATCATGCTGGGGGCTGGGGGGTGCGGAATTATGACGACCAGGTCGAGTTAGCAGCTATGATGGGGAGTCATTCTGATACACAGCCAAAGCCATCAATCTGTGATTTGGCCTTACTCTTAGGAGAACAAAGGAGCTCCACAAGGAGTATGATGAGCATGTGTCTGGTATTCAGCAAAAATTAAATTCATCTGATCAACAAGTATTGTGTGTGCTAGTGTGCATGAGTGTGAGCGTGTGCACATGCCAAATATAGGCCATGTGGTGTGATGCAGAACCAAGGAGGACATTTTTCTAGAAAAGCCAGCTTTGCAGTGGGTTCTGTGTGTAGCTAAAGGAAATTCCTATGTAGAAGGAAACATATCAAATGAACGTTCTTATGGAAAATGCTGTATGACTTTCATATCTGCGGTGGCAAAAAAAAAAATGTGGGTTCCACATGGTGGGACAAGGAAGTGGCTATAGGTGAGGATGGTGATGGTGGTAATGATGATGGAAGAAGAGAAGGAAAAGGAGGAAGGAAAGAGGGAGAGGAGGGTGATGATGATGACCATAAGAATCACAGCTGGGACAGTCACTGAAGGCTTTCTATTGCCAGACACCGACCGTGGCAATGCACACATTTGACCTAATTTAATCCTTCTAATAATCCTACTGTAGGTTCCATTACTAGCCCCAAGTTACAGAGGGCAACACTCGGTCTGAGATGGGTAAAGCACATGCCATGTTACAACCAGTGGACCAAGACTCAAACCCACAGCTGGTGTTCATGACCACCGAGGTAGACGCTGCTGGGTACCCCTCTCTTCTCATTCTCCCCATCCACTCTATTAATAGCACTGGATAGCCACACACCCAGTAAAAGATAATCACCTCTCCAGACTCCCTTGCAGCTACAGGTGGCCATGTAACCTGGCTCTGGCCATCAACCTGCCGGAGGAATCCATGCAGTGAGCTGGCATGTGCCTCTCGCCCTTCACACTTTCCCCTTCCTCTAGCCTGGAAAACAGAAGTGACACCTTGAGCCTGAGCAGCCACACGCTCAGAATGGCTCAGTGCAAAGATCGAGACAGCCACAGCCCCTGATGGTGTCACAGACCCAGGCTCCTAAATTAGACTGCCTTCTTCCAAGTCTCTTGTAATGAGAGAAAAATTAAGGTCTGGTTTGGAAAGCTGGAGTCTGAGTCAGGTCCTTGCTGATGCAGGCCCAGTGGGAAAGTGCATCCAGACAGTGCAGATCCCGCTTGAGCTGCCTTACTTCCATCAGCTGCCACAGCCCAGGACATGAGGAGCTTGGAAATGAGTTGTGAAAGAGATAATGTCTGGAAGCCCAAAATAAAGACAAGAGGGCTACTCAAAGACGCACCATACAAGTGAGGTTCACCGAGAATTGTGGGAAGAAGTGGGGTCCACTGAGGATTGGGGGAAGAAATAGGGTTCAAGTTTCTCACCTTTTTGAACTAGAGTAAGAAATACACCCTTCTGACCACAAATGGAAGCAAGGCCAACACACTGAAATAACATTATAAATATTATAAACAGTTGAGGCTACACAGGAGGGCTGTCTCTGGGAAGAGTGTCCAGATGAAGTCTAAGGTAACTCTGTGGACTTCTGTGGGTGTCCCCAGGCAGGTTTCTGAAATAACAATTGCTACGGGGGAAAGAAAACCTTCCATGGAACCCTGATAGCCTGAGCAGCCAATGCATCCCAACCAATAGAGCCACATATGTAAAGAAATGGACTCACCATCCCAGAATCTTCTACCACAAGATGTCCAGACATATAAGGCATATTATTATTCCACTGCATTTCCCTAAATCCTTTTACCTCATGTTTGTTTGTTTGTTTGTCATCTGCTCCATTTTTGGATGAAGGAAAAAGAAAGAAATCATTGATTCGTTCATTACAAATGTACTTAAGCTATAAAAACATGAGCTACTAACGGAAACAGTCAACAGAACAAAGAGGCAACCCACAGAATGGGAGAAGATATTTGCAAATGACACTACAGATAAAGGGCTGGTATCCAAAATCTATAAAGAACTTCTCAAACTCAACACCCAAAAAACAAATCATCAAGTCAAAAAGTGGGCAGAAGAGATGAACAGACACTTCTCTGAAGAAGACATACAAATGGCTAACAGACACATGAAAAAATGTTCATCATCATTAGCCATCAGGGAAATCCAAATCAAAACCATACTGAGATACCACCTTATACCAGTGAGAATGGCCAAAATGGACAGGGAAAGAAACAACAAATGTTGGAGAGGTTGTGGAGAAAGGGGAACCCTCTTACACTGTTGGTGGGAATGCAAGTTAGTACAGCCACTTTGGAAAACAGTGTGGAGGTTCCTCAAAAATTTAAAAATAGAGCTACCCTGGGATGCCTGGGTGGCTCAGTGGTTAAGCGTCTGCCTTCGGCTCAGGTCATGATCCCGGGGTCCTAGCATTGAGTCCCACATCGGGCTCCTTGCTCAGCAGGGAGCCTCCTTCTCCCTCTGCCTGCTTCTGTCTCTCTTTCTCTGATAAATAAATAAAATCTTAAAAAAAAAAAAATATATATATATATATATATAAAAATAGAGCTACCCTATGACCCAGCAATTGCACTACTGGGTATTTACCCCAAAGACACAGATGTAGTGAAAAGAAGGGCCATATGCACCCCAATGTTCGTTCATAGCAGCAATGTCCGCAATAGCCAAACTGTGGAAAGAGCCGAGATGCCCTTCAACAGATGAATGGATAAAGAAGATGTGGTCCATATATACTATGGAATATTACTCAGCCATCAGAAAAGATGAATACCCAACTTTTACATCAACATGGATGGGACTGGAGGAGATTATGCTAAGCGAAATAAGTCAAGCAGAGAAAGTCAATGATCATATGGTTTCACTTATTTGTGGAACATAAGGAATAACATGGAGGACATTAGGAGAAGGAAGGGAAAAATGGGGGGCGGGGAATTGGAGGGAGAGATGAACCATGAGAGACTATGGACTCTGAGAAACAAACAGGGTTCTAGAGGGGAGGGGGAGGGGGGATTGGTTAGCCCGGTGATGGGTATTAAGGAGGGCACATACTGCATGGAGCACTGGGTGTTATATGAAAACAATGGATCGTGGATCACCACATCAAAAACTAATGATGTATTGTATGGTGACTAACATAATATAATAAAATTAAAAACTACAAAAAAAAAAATGAGCTACTAACAGGTAATTCCTTTGGAAGACTTAGGGAGTGACACAGATGTTTCTCCACACAGTGTCTGTGGGTGGGTGTCTATATATAAACACAGCACGAACTAACTGTGGGGTGTACCACCAGCGACAGTGGATTGGCCATGTGAAGGACATCTGTGTTAGGACCTGTTCCCAGTCAAAGGAAAGTAACTCTTCTTGGTGGTCCGACCACTTAACTTAAACAAAAAGAACTGAGCCAACTTTCAACAATGAGCCTTTCTTCTAACTGGAAAAAAAGAAAATAAAAAAATGAGAGTTGGCTACTGGTTATGGCGATGATGTGCCACAAGGTTAATAATGATGGGTTTCAGGTCACTGGCAATTTCTCATTTCAAACTAACTTGAACCATCGGCCCTCAAGGGCTGACTGTTTCATGTGGGCTGCATGGCATTCACAGTCCTTTTCGGACACCCAAGCAGTGGGGTGAGCGATACTCTACCATATATCATTACTGAAAACAAGAGAGGAGCTCTTCATCCTTAAAATTAAAAAGTGCCCCTATATTCACTCTCCATGGAGAAAGAGCCATAAACTTGTTCAGTTCCACAATGACTAGAACTTGAATGGGCTAGTGACTTGGTGTCAATTCATGGGAACCGGGCTCTGTCTTCAGAGGGAACTTGGGAGGAAAGAATTCTAAATTTCCCTGCAATGATTCAGAAGACTCCTCAGCTTTTTCCTCCTTACTGTCAGTCACTTCTTCTCAGATGCCCACTTCACTGCTAAATAGCCCAAGGACTCATCCAGAGGATACAGGGCTTTTTCCTCATGGTATTAGGAGAGCAATGTGGAGGGACGGAAAAATGAATGGGTAAAGCTGCTGCAACTGAGAAGGGGGACAATAGAAACCACAGGACCTGATACTTTACCTCGGCCCCAGCCAACTGTTGCTTCTACTTGCAATCTTCAAATCCAAGGAGAATACCAGATTTTTATATGAAATCTCTGAATTTGTATATGTGTCTTAGCAATTTTTTAAAGTCGTTGTGTGGGAAAAACAAAACACGTCTGCTAGTAAGCAACGTCTGTTGTCGCAGAGGAACATGTCCCTGGGTTTTCTCTTCTGGAAGTCACGCCCAAAGCTATGGCTTATCCCGGGGCTGAGCCAAGGAAAAGGTGAAAAGAGGAAAAGCGGTGGGAAGAAAGTCTGGGAGCTGAAGGTTAATCCTAAGACTTAAGAGTTCTGTAAGTGATATATTTGCCTGTCAAATTCATGACCCCAGGAGGATGATAAACACACTCAAAAATCTCATCTAATTTTAGAGTAAGTTACTTTGACACATGAACCAAACTTATAGGCCCATCAGTCCCCTCTCACTGACAAAGGCTATGCCAAACCCTCTCCCCCACAAAGGATGGAGATGAAGGTCTCAATTCTACCACACTGCATGGCATTCATGGGGCTGGAGGCAAGTTTGTCCCCCAGTGCTCCGCATTCCCCAGATGAGCCGTCAGTAACAAGAGGCAGTCCTGATCTCTGCTTCTTGTCTCTCTTGCACTCTATTTATGGGCAAGTAGCCCTGAGGTCTTCGAGGGTTTGATTTCTTAACTTGAGATTTGAATCTTTCTTTCCACAACTTTTTTTGTCTTACTGGCTCTAGCACAGAGCCCTGGGAGCCTTATTCTGCCTGAGATAAATAGAGCGCTCTCCCACAATTCTAATTAACAGATTTTTTTTTTTTTTTCTCTCCTCCCAAGTTTCCCCAAGGAAATCATTCTCAAAGCCAATCTTAGCTGGGCCGGAAGTCAAAACCAGATTTAAAAAGGTACAACAAAATGTACAGCCAATTAAGTTTCCTTGACAACATAAAAGTACCAAAAAATAAAGAAAAGCCTCACTGGCTTTAAAAGGAAATCAGCAGTATCCACAGTATCCAGACAGGAACCTTCCCTTTGACCCCAATTCCCCCAAAAAACTCTATTTAAAACAGACGAGAAAGATGTAATACTAAATGTCACGTGTGAACCTTGACTGACTGCAGCCTGATGAGAACAAAGATCTACGAAAGACATTTGGAGGATAATTGGGTAAATCTGGGTATGGATTATGTATTATTTTATGTCAGCAAATTATTATCAATTTTATAAACATGATAACAGTGATATGTAGAAAAATGCCTTAAGTTTTTAAAAATGCCTGGCAAAGTACTTTATGGTAAAATGTGTCAAGATCTGCAACTTACATATATGGATGGATGGATGGATGGATGGATGGATGGACGGACGGACGGACGGATGGAGGAATGGGTGGGCAGGTAGATGGATGGATGGATAGAAAGACAGACTGAAAGACAAAACTTGGTGAAACATTAATAACTGTTGAATCTAGGTGGTGGGCATACACCTAGGTTGTTCATTGTATTGTTTTTTAAATATTGTATTTATTATTTCAGAGAGAGAGAGCATGTGAGTGTGAGTGGGTTGAGGGGCGGGGGCGGGGGGGAGGGAAGGGAGAGCGAGAGAATCTCAAGCAGACTCCATGCTGAGCATGGAGCCCAACTCGGGGCTCAATCTCACAACCCTGAGATTATGACCCGAGCCAAAACCAAGAGTCAGATGCTTAACCAACTGAGCCACCCAAGTGCCCCTGTATACTATTACAGGATTGTTTAAATTTTCTGTATGGTCGATAATTTTCATAACAAAAAGTTTTAAAACTGTTATTTCCATAAGTTCAGTGTTTTAGTTAACTTTTTAAAAAAATACTTTTTAAAGCATGTCATACAAAGAAGTCCCCATGTGGAAAGTGGGGATGATGTGGGAGATACTCCAGTTAATATTGTAGAGAAGAGGGTCTGACTGCCAAGATCTCCAGCCTGAGAGCCTTTTTCAGAACATCCTGAAAACACTAGACCCTCATCTCCTTCATCTAACTGGTAAGGAAACCGAGGCTCAGAGAGGTTCAGTGACTCCCTCCTGATCACAAAGCAAGTTAGTGGCAGATGAAGGGACCTGATGGGTCTCAGGGTTCCTATCTACAATGTGCTGCACCACTGAGCTGACTGGTCTTGCCCAATTCATAGTCGATTTTCAGAAGGGTAAAGGATGCCTTAACAACTGACTTCATCTTTCATCCTTTGTTCCTTGGAAATGATTTTCCTCAGAGGCACATACCTCAAATAAGCATTCTCCTCTTTCCCATTCACCCAATATACTTTTTTTAAAAAATATTTATTTATTTATTTATTTATTTATTTATTTATTTATTTATTTATTTATTT